>NW_022436948.1:17315373-17550266 GCF_009761245.1 Sapajus apella | reverse complement strand
AAGGGGAGTTTATTAACTAGTCTTAACTCACACAGTCACAAGGTCCTGCAATAAGCCATTGGCAAGCTGAGAAGAAAGGAAGGCAGTCCAAGACCCAAAGCTGAAGAACTTAAGAGTTTGATGCCCAAGGACACGAAGGATCCAGCACAGGAGAAACATGTAGGCTGGGAGACTAAGCCAGTCTAGCCTTTTTACAATTTTCTGTCTGCTTCATATTCTGGCCACATTGGCAGCTGATTGGATTGTGCCTACCCAGATCAAGGGTGGGTCTGTCTTTCCCAGCCCACTGACTCAAATGTTAATCTCCTTTGGCAACGCCCTCACAGACACATCCAGTATCAATATTTTGCATCCTTCAATCCAATCAAGTTGGCACTCAGTATTAACCATCACACTGTATCTTCTTTGTTTTGGCCAATTTCTTCCATTTGCAATAGGTGTATTTACCCAATGACTGTACCTCCATTGTATCTGGGAAGTAACTAACTTGCTTTTTATTTTGCAGGCTCATAGGCAGGAGGGACTTGCCTTTTTCAGATGAGACTTTGTACTTGGACTTTTGAGTTGGTGTTGGACTGAGTTAAGGCTTTGTGGGACTGTTGGGAGGACATAGCTGTGTTTTGAAATGTGAGAACATGAGATTCGAGAAGGCCACAGCTGAAATTATATGGTTCGGCTCTGTGTCTCTACCCAAATCTCACCTTGAATTGTAATAATCCCCATATGTCAAGGGTGGGACCAGGGAGAGGTAATGTATCATGGGTGTGGTTTCAATGCAATTCAATGAAAAAGTAATAGTCTTTGCAATAAATGCAATAAATTATACTGCAACAATGGGATATCCTTCTGCACACACAGAAAAAAAATGAACCTGGACACATAAATCTCAGAGCTTCACAAAAATCATCTTAAAACATGGATTTAAATGCAAAACTACAAATATAGGAGAAAATTTAGGTGACCTTGAATTTGGCAATAAGATTTCAGAAATATTATGGGAAAGCTTAGAGTTTACTAAAGTTAAAACTTCAGCTCTGTGGAAGTCACCGGTAGGATAATTTTTAAAAAGTAATTAAGTGGGAGAAAATTTGCAAGACATACATCTGATAAAAGGCTTGTATCCAAAATATAAAATAAACATTTAAGGCTCAACAATAAGAAAACAACCACATTTAAAAGTTGGCAAAATACTTAAATAGACACCTCATCAAAGAAGTTATACAAATACAAAATAAAGACGGTCAACATCATTTGTTACTAGAGAATTGTAAATTAAGACATTTAGCATCCACTACTCATTTATTAGAATTGCTAAAATCCAAAAATCTGTTATACTTAATACTGAGAAGAATGCAGAGCAACAGGAACTCTCATTCTTTTCTGGTGGAAATGAAAAACAGTACAGATACTTTGGAAGACAGTTTTGCAAATTCTTATCAAGCTAAACATACAATTCAACAATCATGCTCCTAGATTTTTACCAAACTTATTAGTTAATTTGTGCCCACAAAAACTCTATTTGTATTTTTATAGAGGCTTTATTCAGAACTATCCCAAACTGGAAGCAATCAAGACGTTTCCCAAGAGGTGAACAGATAGTCTGTGATACCTCCATATGATGAGATAATATTTAATGATAATAACATATGAGCAATCAAACCATGAAAAAAATGAAGGAATCTTAAATGCAAATTGCTAAGTGAAATAAGCCAATCTGAAAAGGATGCAGACTATTGATTCTGATTATGTGACATTCCACAGGAAGGAAACATATCAGGGGTTGCCAAATATTTGTGAGGAGTGGAGGAGGATGGAACAAGAATTGATGCACAAAGCATTCTTCTGTCAATAAAGCTATGCTGTATGATACTGTAATGGTGAATATATGGCATTACATATTTGTCAAAACCAACAGAACTTTACAGAAGAAATAGTAAACCTTAATGTATACAAATTTAAAAAGAAACATATAGTATCTCTGGAGATCCCTGAATTAAACACCAACTAAGCAAAAATAATAATAATAATAAATCTAACTGTATTTCACATGTGTGACACAACCTCACTGAAGTGGGTAAAGGGAGAAAACATGCTAACCTAAGTTACTGCATATATGATATAGATGAATTCTAGTTGTCTCACAGACATGGAATTTAGTTAATAAAAACGCTTATCTTAAGACGTAATTAGGTTACAAGTGTTCTGCCAAATGAATTGATTGCTGCCATTATCTTGGGAGTAGGTTAGCTACCTAGGAAATGGGTTCTTGATAAAAAGATTAGTTGAGCACTATTCCCACTTCCCTGTCACATGCATACATGCTTTCTTGGTCTTCTGCTTTCCACCATGGGATGACATAGAAAGGAGGTCCTTGATACATGTAGGTTTCTCAACCTTGGACTTCCCAGTCTCTAGAACTGTAATAAATAAGTCTTCGTTCTTTATAAATTACCTAGCCTAAGGTACGCTACAGCAGCACAAAATGGACTAAGGCACTATCTACCCAACTATCTATATGTCTATGTATCTGTCTTATCTATCTATCTATCTATCATCTATCTATCTATCATCTATTATCCTCTATTCCCACTTAAGCAGGTGAAAGTAAGCTATCTTATAAAGGAGAAGATAATATACGCATCAAAGAACTCTCTTATCTAATACAGACTGGTACACTAAAGGTGGTGGTACGCTACTTTTACATCTCAATGTTTATTTGCTGGTTGTTTTTTCCCAATTGTGAACAAAATATTATGCAAAATAGTATCTTTTTATAATAGCAACTAGCTAAGCTATTAGAAACTAGTTATGCTATTATGATGGCAACTAGCATGGAGTTCTACCATCTTTAACTTAATTGTAGAAAGACATGAAGAAAAACCTTTGTTCTTACATTCTTGCAAGAAGAAGCAATATGTAGAGAATTTTTTTCTCTCTTTTTCTGTGTGTGTACACATTCATTAATCTATACATTAAAATTCTGTTTTTTAAAGGATGAGTAAAAAATCGGTATTTCAGTCAACTAAATATTCTAATACTTCAATATTTTATCCTGTGAGATGTTCAAATATCAAATATTTTAAAAAGTCAAAATAACACCATAAAATTGCCAGCACAGCCACTCTTCTTGTCTCATCTTTTGTCTAGATCACTCCTACAAGACTGAACATGAATTTGATCATCTTTTTCTTATTCACACACACACACAAGCTTAGATTTGATTCCTCATTTTATACTTATAAACTATTTTTGTCTTATCTCTGACTTCTTTGTATCAAATTTTTATTCTACTGTTTTATTTAAGTCCTTTCTTTCAATTATACCAAAAATTATACCCTAAAATTATACCAAAAAATTAATCTGATTAGAATGATAATTCGTAGTCACATAAAGTTTTGAAAATTTTATGGTGAAAAATGTTTATTTGTTTAAAACTATTGACTTAGAATTGGACTCTATTATTGTAGAATGACTGAAACCAGAAGTAACATTTTTCAATATATCTCTATAAAAATAATAGTCTCTGATATGGTTTGGCTGTGTTTCCACCCAAATCTCACCTTAAAATTGTAACTCTTACAGTTCCCACATGTCTTGGGAGGAACCCAGCACAAGGTGGTTGAATTACGGGGGTGGGTCTTTGTCACTATAGTGAATGAGTCTCAGGAGATCTGACGATTTTGAAAATGGAAGTTTCTCAGCACAAGCCCTCTTTTTGCCTGCTACCATCCACATAAGATGTGACTTGCTCCTCCTTACCTTCTGCCATGATTGTGGGGCTTTCCCAGCCTCGTGGCACTGTGAGTTCTCCATTAAACCTCTTTCCTTTATAAGTAATCCAGTCTCCAGTATGTCTTTATCAGCAGCATGAGAATAGACTAATACATTCTCATTTTGTGTGTTTTAGAGAAAAAATAATAAGGCAAAAAAGAAATTTCATTTTTGAAAATATTATTGCTTAAACTTTAGATAAATGGGAATTGACTGTGTTTGCTTACCCTAACATGGACTAGATGCTTGCAAATTGCAACAGCAATTTTGTTTCTGCAGCTTCAAATTTAATCTTTCATTTTGTCAAATGTGGCTGGGTGAACAGTTTCCAAAAAAAAAAAAAAAAAGACTAAAATAGTGAGTCTTAAAAAATTCCTATTTCTCTTCTAGACTTGGATCTCTAAGTACCAGTCAAGGAAAAATATCTAATTTCTTCAAGGAAAAAGAGTCCATATTTCTTTTGAAACATATCCTGTTGCCATAGTTACCTAATGCTCTCATTTTATTTCCTAACAATAATATCACCATCTAGATACACATAGCTTACAATAGTAAATGTTTTATTGTGGAATTTTATAAGGACACAGGATCTGCTTCCAATGACCTTCAAAAAACTGAAATAGAAGAATTATTTTTAATAAATACACCTGAGTTGAAATTAAACGTTTTCTGAGCAAGAGCACAGGAGAAAAGGAGGAGCAGAGAAACTGAAAAAAGACATACAGTTTTAACATTTCAAAGGTGGAAGTGATTTAAATTAGTATTTGGACATGGTTGATCTTCTCCACCCCAGTGTATATAAACATTCTCATATGGGTTGCCATGTCTCCAGGAGTGATACCTTCATCTGGACAGGCCATTAGAAATTAAAACATACTTACACATATACACATGCACACCCTGGAATAAGAAAAATTATAAACCAGCTTATTTTTGTTATTTGTCTTGCCAAATATAAACTTTAGAGACAAAATTTTAAATAAAGCAGCAACTAGGAAAATAAACAATGTGATCCCTGCGTACAGAATTACGTAGTTGGGGTTTACGTATTTGAAATTAAGCTCTAAGTAGAAATGAATCAGTTTTCTCTGTCTTTCTTTTCTCTTACTTTTTAAGAAGCTATCACAAGAATTCTTATTTACAAGAATTTAAGGTGGAAACATTTAACTTTTGGGGAGTAAATTATTACTAAAAACATATAATTAATGTGGTCATTTTGAACAATCTTATCAAATAGTTTGGTTATCTCAATGAATTATAAAAATCATCGAATATGTACATTAATTGAAGAATCTTGAAAACTAAGAAAGTTTGAATATGTAAAAAGTAAATTTCATTGTCTACCTTTATAGATAAAACATTCGTACTAATATTAAACTACAGACATTATTATTAAAATATAGAAATTAATTTAAATTTTAAAACTAAATTTAATTAACTTCTTTACATTTTCTTCTTTCATACTTAAAAAGTTTCTTATTCTAGGCTACATGGTGTATCACGAACTGCAAGTCACAATGCTTCATGTTTTAGTGCACTATGTCGGAGTGGAGGGCAAAGGGAGGGAGAGAATTAGGACAAATAGCTAATGCATGTGGGGCTTAAAACCTAGATGTCAGGTTGATAGGTGCAGCAAGCCACCATGGCGCATGTATACCTATGTAGCAAATCTGCACATTCTGCACATGTATCCCAGAACTCAAAGTAAAATTCAAAACAAGAAAAAAAAATAATAAAGAATGTGTTCTTTAAATGTAATCTTTAGCATTTCAGTTTTGTTTACTGAAGTGATAATTGCAATATTATTTCTAAATATAGAGAATTCAAAATTATTTAACATAAAGTTACTTCATTTTATTTGTAAGGTTTTACCCATCATTTTAAAATGAATGATTTAGGTAGAGCATTATGGCGTTTGAGAAAAACTGGCCTTCATTTGTAAGTTGACTGTAGGATTTATTGATACAAGCAAAAGATGCACAGAAAATGTGGCACATATACACAATGGAATAATATGCAGCCATATAAAAGGATGAGTTCATGTCCTTTGCAGGACATGGATGAAACTGGAAACCATCATTCTCAGCAAACTGACACAAAAGTAGAAAACCAAACACTGCATGTTCTCACTCATAAGTGGGTGTTGAACAATGACAACACATGGACACAGGGAGAGGAACATCACACACCGGGGCCTAGGGTGTGTGGATTAGGGGAGGAATAGCAGGGGGTGAGGGGATTGGGGAGAGATAGCATTAGGCTTAATATCTAATGTAGATGACAGGGTGATGGATGCAGCAAACCACCACCATGGGACGTATATACCTATGTAACAAACCTGCACGATCTGCACATGTACCCCATAACTTAAGTATAATAAATAAATTTTTTAAAAAGAAAAAAATTTTCATAGTTTTATTTTTCAAAAACAAATATGCATATGTGTATGTGTGTATGTATATGTGTATATTTCAATATACATCATATACTTTAGAAAGGTTTTTACATTTAGTATCGCTCTTAGGAATAATGGTCATGATTCCTATTTTGTAAGTTTTCTCTTGATTAAAAAACTAACTTTGTGTGGTGGTAGATGAGATGTTTTATTGTTTACTTCTTCAAATTCTGTTGGCATTGGCCTTCCTTATGCTTATTTTGATTTATTATTGTTTGTATTTTTAATTGTATGTTTGGAAGTATCACTTATCTTTCCAATCAGCCTTGTCCAGGTCTGAATCCCATCTCCTTTCACCTCCTTGAGAATTTTTATACTCAAGAGGTCAAAATTTCCTTCTGTCTTCTTACTCTCATTTCCCACTAGTGAAGGCTTATCCAATTATAAACAAAAAAGAAATGATTTTGAAATTATCTTTTTACTTATCTAACCTAACCAATATTTGCAGATTCTTCCTTATCTTTTGCTTACACATTTCTGAAATGTGGCTATGCCTAAAGCCAGATGCCTTTTCTTTTTTCTTTAAATCTACTGCAGTCTTTTTGGACAACCTAGTCCTCTTCTAATTGCTTCACCGCTCACTTATAACTTGCTGACTCCAGAATCTATAACTCTCTTTAATTTTCTTCTAAGGTCCATATATGTACAATTCCTAATACATTAATTCATTTGATTCCATTCACCGTTTACCTGTTAGGAACTCCTGTTCTCCATCTCAGTTAATATTTCTCTTACTCCCTAACCAACAACATTATATCTATATCACATGCCCTTCATTTTTCTACATTATTTTCCTCTGTGTGTCTCTCTTCAATTCACTCTACCTCTTTATCACTGTTAGCACTGCATTATGTCAGTGCCTAATTCATTTTTGCCATCAATCTATTAACCAGTTCTTCAGTCAGCAACCTTAGACTCCTCAAACACAACCTACACTGAAAACAGGGAAATCATTATAAAACATGCATCTAATTCTGTGACTCATCTTATTTAATTTTTTAGAAAAACACACTATTACATATACTAAGAAATCTTGAATTCCATAGTATGGCTTAGGTGAACCTTTATAATTTTGCCCCTGCCTGGCAAAAGAAAAAAAAAAAGCCCTATTTCTGTACTCACGTTCATACTACGCACCCACCAGCAAACCCTATTTCAGAACTAACAAGCATGTCTTGCCATTTATCAAAAGAACCATGCTTGCTTCTTCTTAAACAAAGCCTATACTGTTCTCATGATCTGGAATCCCCTTCTTCCTCTTCCTGAAGAACACCTATCCATTCTTTAAGAGAAAACTCACTACTGATCTCATATGTAAGTCATCCTTGCTTCTCCTCTTCTAAATTATAAATTTTCTATATGTGTCCCAAAGTTCTATTATCACATTTTAAAATTATAGTTTAATTATGATGATGACATTGATTTAACACAATGGTTAGATTTATTGAACACCTACACTATGCCAAGACTCTTCCAAATGATTAATATACAATGTTTTATTGAAACTTCCAAATTATTGAATGTCAGGTATTCTCATTTCACAGACCAGAAAACAGATACTTATAGAAATTAAGTATTACAGCAGATTTACTCAATTAGCACATGTCTAAGCTAGCGTTTAATCCAAAACCTTACTGAGTCCAAATCCTTTGATTTTTTTTCTATTATATAGTCTTTCTTTCCATTTTCTTGAATTCCAGTTTTGTCTACCAGGGTAAAGTACATGATTACTAGAGAAGGGAGGCTTTAGACTTGCTCTCTCTGTCTCTCTCCTCTCTCTCTCTCTTTTTTTTTATAATGCACTCACATTAATTTTTCAGATTCCAGAAGTAATGTTTTCCAATGAATGAGGTAGTACTTTTCATTCTATATATTTTTGCCATAATGTCTGTGCATCCAGCCTGTGAAATAAATTGCACTGACCTGAGTCTTTAATGCCCGTCACTTAAAATTTTTCCAAACCACCTTAAATGTTGAAATTCATAAAATTAGTGATGATTGATGTGGAAACACACACACACACACACACACACACACACACACACACACACACAGACTAAGATGTTCTACTTTGTGGTCTATGCATGACATCTAGTGGTTGAAATTGGAAAATTTGAAGAAATTATGATTAGAACCAGGGAAAATACAATCTGTGTTAGTCTGGAGTCCTCACCCCTAACATGAAAAGACACATGATGTAGATATCCTTTACTTCCAAAGAGGGTGGTCCCTGGAGGGAAGGCCTTTCTTAATCATTTCGGTTTTTCAGTCTGTGTATCAGAGAATAAGAATTTCTCTCTGTGTTAAGTAATTCGTGTTCACTGGGGCTTGTGAAACATTGGTCTGTAATCAGTATCTACCTTTGATGGATATGACTTGGATAATTATAAGATGTGAATGTGAATGAACCCTTCAGTTTTCTTTCTTTACACACAAGTGCTAATGATACTAAATCTATGACCCTATTATTCAAAACTATATTTAGAAAATTTTTTTATATATACTCCAGTTTTGATTCTTCTAAAAAGTTTATAAAATCAAGTAACTGCTTAGCTTTGAGTCTTAGGGATGATATCAGGCGTAGGTCCTTGATAATACAAGATTAAGGATCTGCCTACCAGAAATTTTAGTCAGCTTAGATAACTGACAATGGAAAATGATACATGATATGTTCTAAATAAATGATACAGCCAATGTTGTAGGGATGCTGCAAAGCGTTGGAGTCCAAAAGGTCAGAGAAGGGATCATGAAGGAGGATGGATTTGAACTGAGCTGCAGTTGATACATGGGCAGCTTAGGGTGTTGTTACGCAAACAGGCAATGGAGTGAGAATCCTGGGTGTTGGCTTTCCTTCAGTGCGACCTTTGGCAAGCTATCTCGTTGTTCCATATTTTAGTTTCTTCGTCTGCATCACAGAGTAATGCATAGCATCTGTTTATTGTGGTGAAGATCAGTGTAATGTCTCTTGTGGTCAGTTATCAGTTCTTTTCATGATAAATAAACAAGTGTTTAGGTCAAATGTGATTCTCTGAAAATGCCTGAGGAGAAATGAGCCAAGAGAAAAATAACTAATAATAAATAAATATATTTCTGACACCAAGACATGTCCAAGAGAATTTAAAAAGTAATTATAAATATTTTATGGCAATGTATTTAAAATATACATGCTATCGATTCTCAGGATTTATGTCATGGGGATGGATCAGATGATGGCAATTATTAATAAATATTTATTTTAATTTTCTATCACTGCAAGGTACTCTTTGACACCATGTGAACCAAATCAAATGTTACATCTCTGGAATTATAGGCTCCCAAGAAACAACACCTAGGTCATAACTTGAATCACAATAACTTTATACATTTCCAGTGGGATAAAGTCAGCCAATAGATGTGTATGCTTGTAGAGGCTATTGTTCAAGATTATTGTATCAACCCACTCTGGAATTAACTTCTGGGATGAAGAGTAAGAAAAAAAATAAAATCACTCCACATAGGCTCAAAGGAGACTTTTGTTGAAGAAGTGGGTTTCCCCATGGTCTTTGAAGTGGGTGAGGCCTAATGCTTGTTAAATTCAGGGGCCTTGTGATGAGTGAAGTGTAAGAGAGATTGCTGACAGATTTGAAATCCCACAGTAGTTGTTTTGTCCTTTGCTTTGAGAAGGTTGGTGATAATTAAACTGCTTTTCCAGCAAAGTCTTTGTTCCTAACCCAAGTATATTTAAAGAAGAGCCAAGAAGTATAGGCATTTTTTGATGACACTAAACTGACTCTGACCTATCTTCTTCCATGTTTATTTACCAAAACATACACGTTGTTAGTTGAAATTATTTCTTATGAAGTGATCAAGTGACTTGGGGCCTGTGTGTGTGTGTGTGTGTGTGTGTGTGTGTGTGTGTGTGCATATGTTTATGAATGCGCTTGAAGAGGGCTCACCCTTCATCTTCTCAAGATCATTTAATTTCAATGTCATCTTTGCCTCTTTGCTATTTATTAGCATGCAATAGCTGACCGATTTCAGTGTTGAACTCATGCAAAGGGGCATGTCCACCCTTGATGTTTAACAGACCTGAACTAAACAAAGCATATTCGGTTTGAGTCATTTTGAATATTTGGTCACTTTTTAACTCCATGTAAACCTTCTGGTTAAACCTTATTTCAAATAGTAAAAGGCATAGCTTGAATATAATGCCTGGCTTATGGCAGTTTCTCAATGAACAGTTTTGATTTATAATCCTAAAAGTAGGAGTACATTTGCTGCTGGAGGACTTACAGACTTAAAAGGAATATGTAATATAACTTTAAATCTGAAATAAATAATAATACTATAATAGAGTTTATCTCTTTGTTGCCTGTCTTTTTAGCTTCCCTATCCTTTTAATTTCTGCTTCTTTTTATTTTTCCTATTTTTCTCATAAATAAGTAGACCAGATATGTAAATATTCAGCACGGGCTATATGCTGGAGATGTAATCAGCATTTTGAGAGTCCTAACTATTCAAAACAAGTTTTTAACACATTAGTAGGCTTTGATATTTTAAACATATTCATTACTTTATTAAAATATTTTCATATCTTGATAACATGGAAAAAATCTACAGTATTTATTGCCAGTTTCTTTTTGTGTCTGTTCCCCTTTTTCTATTGTATTTGTATTGAAATTTTAATTTTAACATATAGTATGTATATAAAAGTTTAAATTCCTAACATTTTTAATAACATGTACTTTTTGAATATAACACACTGGAGTTTCATAGAAAAGTCCCCTGTTTTATTAAAATCCACCTCGGGATATGTTCAACTTGTGGAATAACCTAATTGCACTAAATCTGGACTGAGCTAGTGCTTATGATTAGCATGTTGGCAATGATCAATTGATTAGGGATATATTGATATGTAGAAAATATTATGGGGGAAAAAAGGAAATTGCTACTCAATGTTTGTAAGTGCCAAAACACATGTATTTTAACCTGTGAGAAATGGGTTGATGTGAATTTGTCTAAACAGCAGGATGTGAAAAGTATTGCTTCTGTAAGAAAAATGTGATGCATCTTGGATTCACTAGTATGTAGAAGAAAGCAACTTTATTCTTTTTTTTCTCTGTCTCACTAAATAAAATCTCTAGTAGAACATACCCCTCCTGATAACTACATGCCCAGCAATTGATGTTTAGGCATTTTAAATGGTCCTACTCATTCAATACTAATGCATAGTCCAATCCATTATAGAAAGTCCCAATGACAGACATCATTCTGTGTAACATTTCTTGTCTCCCCTAATTTGGGCTCACTTCAGTGTTAGAAGCCTGCAGGGGGAGAAGTCCAATGGCTTTGTTTCCTTCTCCTTACCTTACTTTCTCCTCTACTACCTTGCCTAACAGATAGGGCCCAGATAAGCTGATATTTGGAGTAATGAACACAGGCTTATATGTATAGTACACCAGAGGTGGTGTTGGTACTCTCTGGACTTGGTGAATGAATGTTGAAAGTGGAATTGTCTTCCAGTGGGATGCTATTGAAGGTTACTGTTACATTCTTTCTGGGGTCCTTTAGCCACTATTAGTTGAAGTGAGCCATTGGACTTCACCTCGTCTCTTCCTCTTGGTTGGAGTTGCATTTTCTCTCTTGATTATTTTTTATCAAGATCCCTTTTACAATACCACGAGCCTAGCATGTTCTTAAATCTAATCCTTGGGAAATCCATGCTTTTGCTTTGTCATTATAAAACACATAGATCACTTTATCCTTGTTCAGTAAGCTACAACATATTCGTGTCTTCTGAAATCCTGGGCTTAAATCAAGGTCTGAAAGGCTTTGTTTGTTTTGGGGTGTGTGTGTGTGTGTGTGTGTATGTGTGTGTGTGTGTGTGTGTGTGTGTTTATTCTCCTGAAATTCCCCTCCTCACTTGACTTAAGCTAAAAGATGTGTCCACTTCCTTTCAGCCACAGATGGTGATGGATAAATGCAATGCCAGTCACACTATTCCCTTAAGATAAACTCTCTCCCTCTCCTCTCCCCTCTCATCCATATCCTTTTCTAAATATAATAAATAATGTATTAATGTCAACAGAATAGTTTTCGGGCCATCGTTTGGCAAGTACCACCTGGATGGTTTAGCAATTGTTTTTAGAATGCTATGAATTTGGGTATATGTGAGTTTTGGGGAAACTCACATATGCAAAAAGATGGAATTACCTATGATTTAAGATCTTTTCACAGTGATCCTCAATAATGCCATTTGCATTCATTTAGCTTGGAAAGATCAAAGGAACAAAGACACAGACCCCTGCACAATTGGCTGCATGTTTTGAAAGATAAAGTTCCAGAGGCCAGTAACACATCTCTACACGCTGGCTTATGGAGTGGAGGTGGGGAAATGAAATGAAACTGAGATGATAAGTAGACTAGTAAAAAAATATATAGTAAATTTCATTATGCAGACACAAATGCTAAAGGGCTTGAGTTTCTTATAAGGAATAGCACCAGAGCAACAACAGAAGGGAAAATAAGTATCTTATATGGAAAAATATCTTCTTCCTAGATTTGAGAAACTAAAAAAAATTTAAATAGATTTTAAATGCAAAACCTTATCTATTTTCAAGTGTTCTTTTCTTAATATCCATTATTATTAAAATTTTCTATAAAAGTCAGAAATGCCAACTATTGAAATGTAACTGTAATGTTATTAAATTAAAACCTGTAATTCTTCCGCCTAAGGTGCTGTTTTACAATGCCTTCTTTCTTCTTTCAAAATCTGTCTCACTCAGTAACTGGCTTAATTCTAAGACACTAGACACAATGATAAGGAAAGAATAATTGTCGTATGCCTGATTTTCTTTGAAAATTATGGTGAATTTAAACAAAAGCTATTGTAAAACTGACTGATATGTTTGGGGATATTGAAGTATATGTAATACTTGAATATGAATTCTTTTGATATGTCATTAATTGGTAGTTATTCAAGCCTGGCATTTTCTGCTCTCAAATAAAATAAAAGCATGTGGATTAATTTGAATTGTAGCTAATATGTAATTCACAAAAAAATTGTTCTGACTCTAAAGCCAATTACAAAACATTAAAAGACAAATCCAGCATTATTCATAATGTTTTAAGAGATTTTGAATTCAGAATTTTAATAAATTCTGAATTTGCTACACTAAAGCTAGCAATTTCTCACAACAGTAATTCTCAGTATAAATGTTACATATTGTTTTATTGTGCTTTGCATTAATATTTCTACATCCTTAAAAGAAAAGACAAATTAGCAATAGTGTAGGATTCAGGACCTTAGATATTTAAGTTTTCCCATACTTAGCATTTTAAAAAGCAACATATTTTTGAACAATGCAGACTGTTTTCATCATTTTATACTGTCTTAGATCCTTATACATTTTAGTATGTTAACACATAGATTAAAAGATATTCTAAGGTAGGAAAATTGTGTGGGCAAGGCTAGAAGAAATATTGCTGTGGTCCCTTAGGGCTAAAAATATCAAAAAGCCATTAACACCCATGGACCTAAAGGACAAAGAGAGAGTGCTTTGTAGCACACGTAGAGAATAGCACACACAGAAAATAGCCATAGTCAGAGCTGCTTGACAGGGGCTGCAGCATTCAATGGATGGATGTGGACAACAAGTGTAACTCAACAGAGGGAGCAAGGGGGAGAAATGCTCAAACTTACTATTTGCAGAAGACATTGTCTTATATATTGATATGATTTGGCTGTGTCTCTACCCAAATCTCATCTTGAATTGTAGCTCTCATAAATCCCATGTGTCGTAGGAGGGACCCCAGTGGGAGAAAACTGAATTATGGGGGCAGTTTCCTCCATATTGTTCTCATGGAATTGAGTAAGTGTCACAAGATCTGAGGATTTTATAAGGGAAAATCCTTTTTCCTTATCTCCAATTCCCTCTTTGCCTGCTGCCAAGTGGGATATGCCTTTCACCTTCTGCTGTGATTGTGAGGCCTTTCCAACCATGGGGAACTGTGAGTCCATTGAACCTCTTTTTCTTTGTAAATTACCCAGTCTCAGGTATATCTTTATCAGCAGCATGAAAACGAACTAGTACAGTAACTTGATACTGAGGTAATGGGGCATGGCTGTAAAGATACCACAAAATGTGGGAGCAACTTTGGAACTGGGTAACAGGCAGCGGTTGAAACAGTTTGGAGGGCTCAGAAGAAAACAGGAAGATGTGAGAAAGTTTGAAACTTCCTAGACACTTGTCAAATGGCTTTGACATAAATGCTAACAACAATATGGACAATGAAATCCAGGCTGAGGTGGTCTCAGATAGAGATGAGGAACTTGTTGGAAACTGAAATAAAGGTGAATCTTGCTATGTTTTAGCAAGGTGACTGGTGGCATTTTGCCCTTGGCCTAGAAATTTGTAGAATTATGAATGAGAGGGAGATGATTTAGTGTATATAGCAGAACAATTTCTAAGCAGCAAAGCATTCAAGAGGTGACTGGGTGCTGTTAAAAGCATTCAGTTTTAAAAGGAAAACAGAGAAAAGTTCAGAAAATTTGCAGGCTGAGGTGACAGAAAAGAAAAACCCACTTTCTGAGGAGAAATTCAAGCTGGCTGCAGAAATTTGCAAAGGGAATGAAGAACCAAAAGTTAATTGCCAACACAATGGGGAAAATGTCTTCAAGTCACATCAGAGACCTTTGTGGCATACCCTCCCATCACAGGCCCAGAGACTTAGGAGGAAAAAAAAGATTTCATGGGCTGGACCCAGGTTCATCTTGCTGTGTGGAGCCTAGGAACTTGGTGCCCTGCCTCCCAGCTGCTCTAGCTAGGGCTAAAAGGGGCCAAGGTACAGTCCAGTGGAGTGATCTCAGCTCACTGCAACCTCCGACCCCCTGGTTCAAACAATTATCTTGCCTCAGCCTCTTGAGTAGCTGGGATTACAGACATGCACCACCACACCCAGCTAATTTTTATATTTTTAGTAGAGATAGGGTTTCACTATGTTGGCCGGAATGATCTCGATCTCCTGACCTCGTGATCCTCCTCTTCAGCCTCCCAAAGTGTTGGGATTACAGGTGTGAGTCACCTGTGAGTATTTTTAAAAACAAAAAGCTCTGCTTTGTTTTTTCTCTCAACAAATGTCACTCATGTTTGTAATTTATGACACTTATTCATAAAATTCAGTGCTATATATTTTGAACTTGTTTAATATTAGTACATTTAATTACAATAATTCTTAAAACTATTTTAGATATAATAAGGATGGTATTCATTGCTATTATGTGGTTTCTTTCTTTTTGTCTTGTTTCAACAACTGCATATGTAAAGTGTTTAAAGAAATTTATAATGAATGTTGTGAACATAGTAAGAAATCAGACAAGTGAACAAATTACCTATTAAAATGGTCCCAACATCTAAGTTGTAGTACGTTCCTTCATATGAAGGCTCTCAAGTGCTATCATTCCAAACTCATTTACATGAGCTCTTCCTCCTTTTCAGTGACAGCTAAACTCCACTTAAATTGAATCTCCACTTTTGACTCTTTCTGAATCCATTGGAGGAGAACCACATCATTTCCTGTACTAGCGAACAAGCTGAACAAGCTGCGTCTGATCCCTGAATCTCAATCTCTAGGGCATATGCCCCCACCCAGTCCAAAGGCCCATGAGCAAAGACAGGGCCTTGAATTTGAGCAATGACACTAGAAAGAGAAACGTTCTCTTTCTCAAGTTGGTTTTGCTGTTTCTTTTTTCCCCTTTTATCAATAAATTATCCATTTTTCAGAGGTCATTTCTGCTAGTTCCATTTCTACACATTTGCATACACACAAATTTATTATATGATTTTCCTCTTAAAGAGTACTTAGGTTATTGCCATGTTTTGCTATCAGTTAATAATGCTTTGATTCACATACATAAGTTCATGCTTTTATACATGTTTAAGAATCCTTATAGAATAAATCCTAGAAGTATAAATTTGGGGACAAAGAGCAAATCTGACATTAATGTTAATGTGTAATGCCAAATTATCCCTTTTCCAGGAGAAGCTTTAACAATATATAATTCCACAATAACTTCAAAGAGTGTGACTTTTTCTATACCCTAGACAATACTGGGTATTAGATCTTTCATTGTTATCAAGCTAATGAATTAAAAAATGTTATAGTGTTGCATTAATTTTCATGAGTGTTTGAGTTGGAACATTTTTACATATTTGATAGGTCATTCGCTTATTTTCTTAATATATTTTATCCCTTTTTCTTTTATTTGAACATTTTTTATGTACTGGTGATGTTGATGTGTTATCTCACATATTTTACAAATCTTTTAGCTCATATATCCTTCTGACATTTAGTAAGGCAATATATGTATTTATAAAGCTATTTTCAGGTATGTGTTATAGATTTTACATTGTTCTAAGATTATTTCATTTTATTCTCTTTAATTATCTTGAAGTGTATTAAAATTTCTTGAATTTTCTATATTAGTAGTTCTCAAATTTTATGGTGTATCAGAACTACCCAGGGTGCTTGTTACAGCACAACTCACTGGATTCAGCAGGTCTGTACACAGCCTGGGACACTGCATTTCTAAGAAGTCTATGACATGCAGTTGCTGCTGGTTTAGGGACACACTTTGAAAAATATATTTTTGTATAATAATTATTTAATCTACAAATATTGCATGGTTTATCATCAAAATTAGGATTACCGTATTTTATAGAAAAATATAAAGGAATGATAGCAGGTAACCATGTTTTATTATTCATTATAATAAAACTTTTTCTACTATTTTATTATGTATGCTTGCAGTAGGGCCCCAATGGTGTGAATCTCCTTTGCTAAGTATATTAAAATGTTTTTTTTCTGTCTCTCTTAAGTATGTTTATAGTAGGTTTCTATCTGTGGCTCATAGTAGTAGAGTTAAAATAGTTAAAATATCTTATATCTTAGTTTAAGGGGTCTGTTTTTTTATTGGCAATGAATGCAACATTTTATCAAAGTATTTTGAAATTTAATAATATGATTGCATAATTTTTTCAGTCTTTTCATGTAATGAAGTATATCAATAGATTTAATAATGCTGAGACATCCTTGTATAATGGAAATAATCTTAGTTGTGATACTAAATATTATTCTGGTATTTAATTTATATTTGGTTCTATTTAGTTCAAAACTGTAAAGAGTCTGAGATGTTACTTTGCAAGCACAAAAATTAGTGTGCCAGAGCCGTATACATACATACATATATATACATAATTACAAGTTCTCTGATTGGGGAAAGAATGTTTTCTCACAGAGGAACTTGTGTTAGTTCCCCATGATACTACAAGATGTCATGCAGCAAGCTTCACACCACAGGGGAAGAGGCTTCAAGTTATGAAAATAGCACCTGCACAGGAGCTACTAGCAAAACTGCCCATGCTCCCCGAGAGAGAAAGAGAACTTTTTTAGAATCTAAACAAATTGTTTCTCATAGCTGAGACAAGTGTCACTGCTTTACCATCCTGAAATATAAACATATGGATACGGGGAGATATATCTCTATATTTCTCTGCAAGTGTCTGTCTCTGACTTCCAAGGATTATTTGCTATTTAATTAACCTTTAACTTAGGTGACAGCACTCTTTGCTTAGAAAGCTCTGAACATGTAGGTGCAAGGAGTTGTTCATGGAACATTGCCTCCCAACAGACCCCAATAATTGTTAAACTGTTGAATCATCATGTTCTTTAAAAGAAACTGACAAAAGATATAAAACTTGTCCCGGAAAACAAATCAACTTTCTGAAGATTTTTAACTACTGAAACTCACTCATAGATTCTGACTTAAGAACTCCTACACTTTACTGCCAAGCTCTAAAACACAAATGTAGCCATGCCACCTACTTCCCACTACACACTCCCCATTTTGAAAGTATTTTACATTTTCACAGGGTCTAATGAACTATGCACTATGTACTTATTCAGATTACTTAGTCTGGCACTCATGGTCACCAATAGCATGGCTCCAATTAAACTTCCAATGTGATTTCCCAGTAGAGCTGTTATTCTAACTATCTTAGTTTACCTCATTCTACTTGCCTGCTTTCATTCATCCTTTTTTACTTCTTTTTCACTCATGCTTATTAAAATTCTTACTAACTCACGGGCTAACTCTTACATAAAACCATTCCTAACAGCTCTAATTGAAATACTACTCTAATTATTTTTGGTAGCTATTAAAATAAGTTTGTGGCCTGTACAATGTAGTGAGACTTCATCCCACCAAAAAAAAAAAAAAAAAAAAAAAAAAAAAAAAAAAAGTTACAAAATTAGCCACAGTCCCAATTACTTGGGAAGTTGAGGTAGGAGGCTTGCTTGAGCCTGGGAGATAGAGGTTGCGGTAAGCCAAGTTCACACCATTAAACTCTAGCCTGGGCAACAGAACAAGAACCTAGCTCAAACCAAAAAATAGTTTGCATCCCTCGTATAACATTTATTACAATATCTTGGATTATAATTTCTTTAATGTCTCTCACCTCCAGTAAATTGCAATCTGCTTAAAGAAATGAGTGTTAAATTTAATTTTACTACTTAAAGGTTTTAGAAAAATAGCTTGTCCATAGTTGGAAATTAATTAATGTTTCTAAGGCATTATGAAAACTTTATAATGCTATTCCAATCATGTGATACTCATCTCTCTTTACTCAAGATTTACTTTCTCTGAAGAAATTGGAATTGTGGATCAGTGTTGAAGGCACACATCATGTGATATTGTGGAGAAAAAGAGCACATATGAACACTGATGTTTATCCCATGTATTTATGATTTCGGGGTTGGGGGAACTATGTTGATGTCAGAATCAACAGAGTTGGTGCTAAAGGGAAATTCTTCTCTATTTTCAGGAAATTGACACATCAGGGTTAGGAGATTTCTAAATAAATGAAAAGCTTGGGTGTTTGGTAAAACATAAGTTTCAGTACTGCTACATGATGTTACATCAAAAACTTTGCATAGGTATCCATCTAGAGCTCTGAAGTGAAAACTGGGTGTGGCAGAATATTGTGGATGATCTAATGACTGCACTTCATACGTTTCCTGTATTTAGAAATTCTAATATTTCCAATAAGTAAGCAAAGCATTTTGGATTTAAGGAAATACAACTTCAGCTTTAATAATTATCTTTGTATTTCCTCTGATAGTTTACTCAGTTTCTTTCTTTTAAAACGTCACCTTCTACTTTAAGTACTTTATCCATTCTGTTTCTAGGACTTTGTCATCCTCTGCTCATTCTCCACATCATCATGTTCTTTTACAAAGAAATTTTATTTCTACTTTCATTCCTTTATACGCTAGATAACGTTTTCCTAATAATTTTTTTCTTGTTTTGATTTCAGCTGCTAAAGATTTGATCCAAAATGCCTCTCTGAGTTATTCTCAGTGGTATTTGGATTTCTTCATTAGACTTGTCAGCACTGGAAGCTAAACCAATCAGAAGAACCCTTTGGTGGGCCTTTGGTTCTGGATTTCATTCAGCGACCCCAGAGCTGTTCATGAAGTCAAAGGTTCTAGAGAAGAGGCCTCAGTGCTCTACTAGTAAAAACTGTGTATTCAAGGAAGTTCAGCCCATTACATAAGCATTCCAATGTTTCTTTGTCACAAATAAAATATCGCACACCGGTGATTTAAATAGTCTCTGGCTAAAAAAGTTGTTGCTTCAGTAAGAAAGCATGACTTCGATATACATTATAGTGTTTCTTATTGTCATTGAACACACACATTCTGTTTGCTTAATCTATTGCAATCTCCTTTTCTGCCCCTTTTTATACGAAGTTCCTTTCTTGGAGTGAGATGAGGGAATGAAGGAAGGTTTCGATTTAAATAAACAGACTGTAGTGGTTTCCTTAGGCTATCACATGGTAGATGCCTGTGTTATAAAACTTTGTCCTAATAAATAACATTATATTCATATATTGAGTTAAGTGGATTCATTTTGTGTGTCTTTTTAAAGATTGGCTTTGAAAGTCTCCCTTTTTAGAAGATTTTAGAATTGTGCTGGAGAAATTGGAATTTCACTAACAACATGTAGTCTAAGCAGATAACTGTTTCAGGTGTTCTTTCAAAGCAAATGACCCAGGAGAGATATAATCATCTTAGTGTCCTTTATGTGATTCACATGAAATTCAACCCTTTTGGCGTTTCAGTTCTTAGCAAAATACCACTTCCTGTTTTTGAGGAAAAAAATGGCATAAAAAGTCATATAAAAAGACTTATAAGGACCTTGGACATCAAATAACTCTTACAAAACAACATTTTAATGAATTAAGTGTAAATGAATCAGAAACATGTGGGTTGAATTTCCCCTGAAATACCCATGGGCTTAAAAATTAAGAGGAAAAAAAAAAAGAATTGCTTGGCAAAATATCATGAGCATTTTATTGAGCACAAGCCTTTAGGAAAAAAAAAAAGAAAAGAAAAAAGAAGCGGCCTTGATTTGGTTGACTGAATTTAAAAAAAAACATGACCATGGCCTTTATTTATTTTTTTAAATTCTACAAAAGCCAGATTGCAAATATAGTTATGTTTCTATTTAGGTGTCAGATTCATTAATGTGAGACCATTTTTCAAGAACAGTCACATTTTGATTAACCAGAATTCTCAAGTAATGGTTGTCTTTCCCAGGGTAGAAGTGGCAGCCAGAAGGAGAACTAAAGACTGTAGTTCAAATAAAGTTCATTAGAGCTGAGGTAAAGAAAACATGGTAATCATTCAGTTCACTAACCAAGAAGATCCAAAATCCAAAGGAGTAGTGGGCCCGGTCAGCTAACCACTGAACAAAAGGCTAGAAAAACAGTCATGCAAGGGCTGGAGCTCAGAAGATAAGGAAAGCTGAAAATAAGTGGAAAAATCTGTGTACTGAGAGGAAGATCTGGGATAAATGAAAATGCTGACAAAAGAAAAACAAAAATTGCAAAGACTGAAAAACTTTGAGTGGCGTCTAGAAATGGCCAAAATACAGCAGGGCATAGGGGTTGGAAAATTTCTAGAGACAGGAAAAGCAGGGCAGATATGAATATTCAAAGCCGTATTGTGAACACAGATGTTAATATGAGTAAAAATGTGAGTTGTTGGCTCTGCCAACTTCAATCTCGTGAAAGCCATACTATTTATTGCACCTGTAACATGCTTAGGTTAGGGTGTCTTAAAACAACTGTGGATGCACTCAAGATTATTTATGATTCATTTGCAGTGATATGTTTATATTCAGATATATTCAAGTTCTTGGTGGAGTGAAGGATTTGAACTGAGTGAGTCTAGGAAACCTAGTTTCCTGATAGGGAAAAATCTGCAACTGGAAGAGAGAATAAAGATGCTGCATAGAAAAGAGAAGGTTGGGAGAGTCACCCTTCGCCATCTTAGGGTAACTCATGTTCCCTCTGCAGGTGTTCTAGGTCAATGAACATCATGTTTAGTTCTTTCAGAAATATTTTTTCCTGGACTCTTATATTAATAAACAGTTCGTTTTGCAAAGCAGAGTTAGGTTAGTAAAAGTCTTTAAAAATTATTTTTATTCCCAGGAAATTCTACTAAATGATAATTTGTTGACATAAATGTTACCTACTGATGACACCTATAAACAAAGTATTCGAATTGTATAGAAAACATATTCATTGAGAAAGCTAATTTTTATTTAAATAGTATTTGTATAAGCATAGATTTTAGATAAAAGCCAAAACTATAGTTTTTACTGAAAATTGTGCCATGATATGTCTCTACTACCAGTAACAACTCTTCACCCTAAAAAATAATTTTGAAGAGAAAAGAATTGTAAAGTAGTAACAGAACTGGGCATACATTTTGGGGACAGTAAAACATACTTTGTATTTAATAGTTTGTTAATTCAAAATAAAGATAACAGAAAAAAACAAAACTGAAATAATCAATGGATTTGCATGATACAAACTTATATAAAACTTGAGCGCCCAAGACATAGCAGATGATAATAAAAATAGAATGATGTGGAACTCAGATCAAGTCATTGAATGACAATTAACACCCTTAAATACAGATTTTGCCTTTGCCCAGAAAAGCAGGCAGTATTTTAGCCTTTATTTTTACACTTACATTAAAGAGGTAATGGGGGGTGGGGTAGGGGAAAGAGAAGTTTATTTCAGGAATTTTTTAAGATTCTATCAAGTTTTATCAGCAGAGAGCCAGTTCAATGTCATCCACCTGAGAGAATCATGGTCCAGTATTCTCACTCGGTGATTTTATTTTTCTGTAATCATCACCTTCAACTATGTTTCATCAATCTTCCTCTCTTAACCTTTAGCAACATTTGAGCAGATTCCAAACTATTTTGGCAACTTTTAATTGCTAAAATATATACCTTTTAAAATTTAATCTAAAATTCAATGTAAAAATCAATTTCTCCTTTCACACCCGCCTGAATTGGAGCTGAAACCCAGATGGTCACAGTAGGCTGCTGAAGCTACCCAAAGCAAGGTCCAGCTTGGAGCTGCCTCATCCTTGTCTTCTTTTGGGAGTAGTTCCTCTAGTATGCTGGAGTGGAAGAAATGTGGGCCTACAGACTGAGTGTCTTGGCTTAACTGCTCTTGTCTTCCTCTCTCCTATTGCCATTGCTTCTCTTTCTAACACTGACTGGCCTTTGACACACTCCAGGCCACCATGAGGTGGCAAATTTTCACAAGCTGGTGAAAGAGCCCAGCAAGTGCTGAAGCTTAAAGGCTACTTTAATCATCTTCTGAAAGCTCTGACAGAATGCCCAGATTGCTAATAGTCTAACCTTTATGTGAGGGATAACCTCTTTGGGATCGTTATTTTGCTATAAATTTGAGATAGGCTTATATTTATTTAAAAATACTTTTACGCTGTTATATTATTCAGTACCCATCTCTTTTTGCTTAAATCTTTCATACTAAGATTTATACCAGCTTTTATAAATTCAGGATAAGTATCTAAATAATTTGATGAGTCTCTCCATTCAGGATTAGCCCACAGAGCTATTTCACAATATGTTCTTGTCCTCTTTTTGAATTCTATTTTGTTTATAATTGCATAAAACCATAGGTGACTGACCCGGGATGTCATCACAACAGCTTGGACAATGTTATCATCAAATATGCAATATGTGTGCACTCACATGAGCATGTACACATCTGAGGGTATATGAATGTGCGGGGTAGGGACTGATAATGGAGATATGGCAAGGGGAGCAGTAACAAAACAAGCCAAAATGAAATTGTGCCGTGTGGTCATTTCACATTAACACACCATTCACTATGTTTATCCAAAATTGCCTTTTGAAAAAATAAGTCTATTTAATATACTGGGAAGGGGTCCTAATCAGCTACTGTATGCCAATTCCTGATTATTTTTCCCTCTGCTATCAGGAATAGTTCAGCTACAAAGTGCATCTCATCTTACTCTTGGGGTTGTTTAAGAACTTGACCCCTGGGAACACCTGTTAGTAGCATGGCTTAAAATCCTCTGTGTTGGTTTCTCCCCCTTTGGAAGCTGTTTTACTCAGCTGCTGATAATTAGAAAAACAAAGCAAAATCCCTCTCATGGATGCTGTCCTCTAGAGAAAGCCAAGGCAACATAAAGCCAAAGAACATCCTAAGCCTTTTTGTTTCAAACCAGGAGGCTTGCTGCACTATATTCCTCTTGACTGCAAAACCACAGGAATGGATTAATATCACTAACCACAAGAGACCTTTGTGTATGAATGTGGGGGGGGTAAGGCATGAGAAGAATATTAATCTATGATGTATGACCTTATGGTTTCTGCAAAAGTTAAAAGCCACATGTATTTGAATCAATGCATTACAAATGTATCAGCCATATAAGATGAATAATATGGCTATGTACCAAGAGATGAGTTCTTCCCAGAGTTAACTATTTTTAACTCAGGGGGCTTTTCAAATATGACACAGAGATGGATATTCAGTAAATAGAACAGACTAAAATAAGAATTCAAAACCAAAGCAAAACTCTGACACCAGATAAGCTCCTTCAATTAATCATTTATCTTGTAATATATTACATATACAATACATGTATGTCTGTAATATATTAAGTGATATGTATATGACAGTGAATAATTAAGAAAAACATTAAAATATATTTTATTGTGTTTAAATACTTACAAGATGAACTGTAGAAGCAAAATGATAGTTTACGTGTCCTGCATACTTTTAAAAGAAATAAATCAAGGTGCATTTTAGTAATTTAACATACTTGTAATATTTTCCTTTGTTTGCTGAAATAATAATTTTTTGAACATCAAAAATATGAAAAGCGTTTTACTAGGTACTATTAATACTAAATTAAAAAATAAAATGGAAGGAAAGCATATTCACGAATATTTCTTAATACTCTGGGACTCAAGATCTTATTTCAAGTTTCATCCAGATCTCATTAGTCTTCTACCTGTATGACTCTCTCCCAGTACAACTGTTTAAAGGTTCTAGAATGAATCACAGATCTCCAAATAAATATGTGCCCTTTGTATATAATATCTGCCTCCATCTTTAACTGTCAAAATTCTCCACAGCCTTCAAAATGTGATAAAACTCATTGATGGATTATTGTAGGTGGGCAGCACAGTGGCAATTAGGGTCTGATCTAGGGTGATAAAAATTATGGTAAAAATTAAGAAATAAGAGTCAATAAATTCTATATCTAAAAATACAAGATGTGGACATTAATTATCTGTGAGTAATGAAGGGAAATCAGGTGTTTGTGGTGATGAAGATTTTAAATCTGGGTGACTAGAAGAATGATAATGCCATGAATACAAATAGGGATGTCAAAAATACAGGCTCAGTGTGTGAGATAAAGGTGATCAGTTTACTTATTTTAAATGTAAGATGTCTGTGGGACATCTTGGTAATATCAGAAAAAACATATAAAAATTAGGAGAACGTTAGGCTAGGTGCGGTGGCTCACACCTGTAATCCCAGTCTTGGGATCCTGAGGTGAGCAGATAACGTGAGGTCAGGAGTTTGAGATCAGCCTGGCCACATAGTAAAACCCCCTCTCTACTAAAATCCAAAAATCATCCAGGCATGGTGGCATGTACCTGTAATCTCAGCTACTCAGTAGGCTGAGGCAGGAGAATTACTTGAGCTTGGGAAGCAGAGGTTGCACTGAGCCAAGATTGTGCCACTGCACTCCAGCCTGAGAGACAGAGCTAGACTCCATCTCAGAACAAAAATTTAATAAATAAATAAATAAATAAATAAATAAATTAACAATTTAGAAGAACTTTAGAACTGGGCTAGAACTAAGCTTTATGCATCCTGCTGGAAAGCAATACATGAAATTATGAGACTCTGAAGGCCAACAAGAAAAAACATTGATAAACATTTATCTTTAGAAAACAAGAAAAGGTTGAGGAGCTAGCAAACAAGTGACTCAAAAGAAGAATTTTCTTATATCAAATAGATTAAGAAAAGAGTATCAACATCAAGAGAGCTCGATAATGTTATTTACCGGCAGTCCCCAACTTTTTTGACACCAGGGACCAGTTTCATGGAAGACAATTTTCCACAGACCAGGTTGGAGGGTGGTTTGGGGACAATTCGTTAGTTGTGTACTTTATTTCTATTATGATGACATTGTAACATGTAATTAAATAATTATACAACTCACCATAATGTAGAATCAGTGGAGCCCTGTACTTGTTTTTCTGTAACTAGATAGTCCCATCTGGGGGTGATAGGAGACAGTGACAAGTCATCAGGTGTTAGATTCTCATAAAGAGCACTCAAGTTATATCTCTTGCATGCACAGTTCACAATAGGGTTCACGCTCCTATGAGACTCTAATGCTGATGCTCATCTGATTGGAGGAGGAGCTCAGGCAGTAATTCGAGTGAGTGATGGAGAGCAGCTGTAAATATAGCGAAGGTTCACTAGCTCACCTGCTGCTTTGCAGCCCAGTTCCTAACAGTTCAGTCCATGGCCCCAGGACTGGGGACCCCTGTTATATGTGACAGGTGTCCAGGAATAACTAACAGAAGACCACTAAGTGGAAATTGGTCAACTTTAAGAAAGCAAGTCAGTAAAGAGCTACTTGCAAAACAAGTCATAGCGTTTGGATTTGAGTATAAAAATAACGAGCAAGTCAGGAAAAATCCTTCTTTCCTTGGGGTTTGAAAGTGAAAGTCATTCAACAGAGATTTTGATAGCTTACAGGGGACTCAATGACATAGGAAATGCAATCCTTGTTACCTAAATATTTCCATTTCTAAAATTATGTTTAATAATGAGCTTTCAGAAGGCATAAGCTCATATTCAATTTTTTTTCTATTTAGGGAAAAAATAACACCACATTCTAATCCATACTCCCAATATCACAAAACATACTTCAACACCAGAAACAATCTAGCAAAAAATCTGTATAATACAATGTAACTAAGAGCCAATAAATCAATAATTTAACATGTAATGAACTCATTAGCAGGTATATTTCAGTGTGATACAAAAATACTTACCTTCATACTGTAAAAACACATATTAAGATATAAATAAAAATAAAATCATCTGTTAAAGATATGTCTGGGTTGGACCCTTATTGAGGTACATTTCAACCATCATTTTTCCAGAAAAGTCTAACATTATCCAACTCAGAGGATTTTTCTTTGCTTGTTTTTTGTTTTTGTTTAGAGATGAAGTCTCACCCTATTGTTCAGGCTGGAGTCAGTCCAGTAGCATGCTCAGCTCATGGCAAACTTCCTCTACCAGGTTCAAGTGATTCTCCTTCCTTAGCTTCCTGAGTATTGGGATTACAGGCATGTGCCACTGCTCCCAGCTAATTTTTGTATTTTTAGTAGAGACAGGATTTCACCATGGTTGCCAGGCTGGTCTCAAACTCCTAACCTCAATTAATCCACCCACCTCAGCCTCCTAAAGTGCTGGGATTATAGGCATGAGCCATCATGCCCAGCTAATTCAGAGTATTGATGTTAAAAAGATAATAATAGTAATACTTGATTGCCTATATTTCACCAGGAACTGTTATACCATATCTTTACTTCTTATAACAACTCCATGACATAAGTATCATATCATTAACCTCATTTTAAAGATGAGGAAATTGAGACTCACAGTTTAAGTAGGAAAATTGTCCAAATGCACCTAGTTAATATATAATAAAACCTAGTGAATTCTGGTATTCTGAGATGAAGACCTCTTTACTTCACCCCTTCGAAGCCCTAACTAGTGGAGGAGGAGAGTCACATTCTATTTGAGTAGGCCTGTCCTTTCAAAGCAGGGCTAAATGTGATAACACAAACCTGGCTCTACTTAGTTAGAAGACCAGTCTCTGATACAGGAGCATTAGCCTCTAAAGGATGCCCGCAGATAGTGGGTGGTTGAGGAATGAGATGGTATTACCTGAGACTTCCTTCTGGTAAGCTGGCAAACTTGGTACCATAAGGGAGCTGTTTGTAACATTCTGCCCAAGGTGGAAAGTTCAGTAAAGTGTAAGTTTCTTAATGTTTTAAAAGTGTTTGCTTAAATATCGGTTGTAGGGAGTAGGAAAAAAGGACTAGAAGGCAGTGTATTCTGGAATTTTCCTAATGCGATGGAGGCCATAAAGAGGAGTTCGATTTTATTTTGAATACATGTGGTCAGAGAAGACCTCATAATCTGATCTGTTGTCTAGTTTGGATGTGCCAACTCCCCACAGATGGCAGGGAGAACGTTTGGATCCTGATAAGTCAGTTGCTGCTGCAGTGTGGACTACCCAAGTCAAAATCAAATCTTATTCATGTCTAAAGCAAATATTGGAACAAGATGAAAGAATTTGTGCACCTATAAAGATCACAGACATGACAATGTGACCCTAGAATAAGATATCATAAAAGAGGCCTTCTACAGTAGGAATAATATAAATAAAGGGGATTAAGTGTTTACAATAGTTCTTTGAGGGAGAGAAATGATCCTCTTGTTGGCACTGCATGAAACTGATTTTAATCACTGTAATAGGTGACATAGATAGATGCTTTATGAAAGGAAAATTCTATAATAGAACATTTAGGAGGAAAATTATTATTTTTTTTCTGTGTGATTAGAAGGTCTCATAAGAAGAAAAATAAAGTAATATGTTGTGTGGACTCTGGGTAATTGTAGTTTGATGAAAGAAAAGGTGGGGGTGGGGAAGGAGATGTTCTAAATAAGAGCTGTAAAGTCCAACCAGTTCAATTTGCTGCAAAATTGTTTCCTGTTATAAAGTACCAAAATTCAAAAAGGATACAGTTTGGTCTAGGGAAATCACACAAAATAAATATCTAAAATCCTTGAAAATTACATTAGCCCTGCACCACAATGAAAACAAAACACTGAGTCAGTGAGAAAATAAATCACTTCTTATATTATTACTTTTCTTCTTGAAATTTGGCAAAAATATAATGACAGTGTATTATTACCTCAAAGTATTCTGTGGGTTTTTAATGTTTTTCTTTTAAAAAATTAAACTTACATTGTGTCAAATGAGTGTTATATAAGACATATGAAGAGATGTGGCTATAAGAAGAATACAAATTTTATTTTCATATTCAGATTCCAAATTTTTAAAGAAATACTTATACCATTTTTCTCCAATATGCAAGCAAATAATTTGCTACTTACTAATTTTGCAAAGATTAGTTAGCTGCTTCTGTGCAAATAATGCAAATTAAAAGTATTAGCTCTAGGAGAATTAATTAATAGGGCTATCTAGCCAGAATCATAGACAGAAAAATCCTCATAATCATTAAAAAGAAGGCCGAGCACAGTGGCTCACTCCTGTAATCCCAGCACTTTGGGAGGCGAAGGTGGGTCGATCACTTGAGGTCAGGGGTTCAAGACCAGCCTAGCCAACATGGTGAAACCCTGTCTCTACTAAAAATACAAAAGTTAGCTGGGCAGGGTGGTGCACACCTGTAATCCAAGCTACTTGGGAGGCTGAGACAGGAGAATTGCTTGAACTCAGGAGGCAGAGGCTGCAGTGAGCCGAGATTGTGCCACCGCACTCCAGCCTGGGTGACAAGAATGAAAGTGCAACTCAAGAGAAAAAAAAGACTAAAAAAGGATAGAAAACATAGAAGAATTAAATACAAAAGAATATTATATTATTGGTTTAGTCACTTACTCTAAAACCTACCGCTTCCATATGCAATCTTGTACCAGGGCACCTGAATCAGATGTGCATAGATTCTGACACTATCTTGTCTTCAGATCAATAATGGAGTTCATTTTGTAAAATGTGCAGTCCAAAACAACTCTCGGAAGCAAATCTTCAAAATATGCTAGAATTTGGTTTGGAATGAGCTAATTTCCATACTTTGGCTAAAGGTAGCAAAACAAGAAATAATAGGTATACAGAGAATGGAGAAATTGAGCTCATTTCAGAAACGAGGAAGCTCTATTAGAGAGGGACTGAGAAGGCATGAAGTTCTTATTTAGGCTATCAATGGACACAGCAGGGCATTTCCACCCAATTTTATGGATTAAGGATTTGAAAATGAAAGCATAGTGAAGGGCTGGTTCTAAGAGGAAAAATGTTCAGTTTGCCCTGGATCCTGACTGGGTCAAAAGGTTTTATAGTTCAAGTACGTTCCAATAATCTGTTTTATTGTTTTAGGAAATATAAATTAATTGTAAAACATAAATTTAATAAGACTTCCAAATGTTTCCAATTACACAAGAGGTACTACATTTAAACATTATGCATAAATACAAAGGATGAAAACCAAATACTGGTTCATTTTAGAATCTCTGTCATCCTATTTAGGAATGAGAAGGGAGATGGATTGTTCTTTGGCCCTCTAGTAGGGCCATCTAATATGACCAAAAGTGTGGACTCGAAATCTCAGAAGAATACAATATATTACTTTTAGTAAAAATCAGAAATCTTGGGAGGCTGAGGCAGGAGGATTGCTTGGACCCAGGGGTTCAAGAACAGTCTGGGCAACATAGTGACACCCCATCTCTACAAAAGCAGAAAAACAAAAGAAATCATCAGAAAATTACAGATAAATCTTCCAGGAGAAAAGAAAACTAATACTCAGCAGTGTCTTTACAGAAATCTAAATAGACAGTTGATGCAAAATTATGCTGGGGGAGAGGCCAGTCAAATGGGTATCTGCTTCCATTAAATATTTATGGAATTGTTAACATTATTTTAAACACAGCAGACCAGGAGTTACCCTAGAACAGTAAGTAGCAGCCTAGAAATGGGCTGGAAAATTCTTGAGAGCAAACTCGTTTTCTTACTAACTTGTTTACTTAAGAATGAGAATGGTGGAAAGGTCTTGAGATAAGTGTGTCACACATTTGTTTTCTCAACTTTAACTTAAATTCATTTTAGTAGATGTTTCCATTGATTTTCCAGTAGGTTTCTGTCATACCAGTAAAATATATTTATATTATATATATATAATATATATATACTGTTTTTGTCATTCATATGTAAATTAGATTTTTTGGTTTGCACAAGTATGAGTCAATGATTTAGAACCAAAACTGGGCTGTTTACCTTATAAATGAAATAAGGCATGAAGAAATGTGTTCACAAACTTGCATTTTTCTATGTATAACAAGTGTTGGTGCTCCTAGTAAATTCTTGAGGAGTTATAAAGCATGATAACTTTTGTTTTTGAGTATTTTATGTCAGGGACTCTAGGTAGCTCTTTATTAATGAACTGGCCATACCAGAAATATTAGCACTAAATAAATAATCACGTAACTTAAAAATTTGTTTGTCATACCTCTAATTCCTGGTTAGAATAAAAGTGTTTGTAAAAATAAAGGAGCATGTGTTATTTTTCCTGCTCATTTATTAGTCTACCAAGACACTTATTTTAAATATTGTGTTTCCCATTAAGTCAATTCACATGAAATTGTGGCATCAGCATAATTCTGATCATGATTCTGAAATTTGTTTCATAAATAAAGTACTATCAAACATACTCCCAAATTTTAGGAGTTAAAGAAAAAAGGTTTACTTATTTTTTACATGCTGATAGCCAGAATTAGATTCGCTTGCAATGACAGCTCAATATAAATTGTATAAAAGATCCCAAATATAGTTACTGGCCTTTTTGGGTTTAGAATCTAATTAAGAAAAATTATTCAAGCTGTCTATTTTAAAACTGTTAACAAAGAAAAAATACATTTGAGTTTTATGGGATTCAATTTAGAGCACAACATGATTTAATTTAGAACACAAAACTTTAAAACATGGCCTGCAATTTCTCCATTTACTGTGAGAGGGAAATTGTGCTACGAACCATATCCATAGATTGTTTTGCTTTTAAATAAATAATTTTATAATGTATGAGGGTGAATGGCTGTTCTTTAATTGCCATTTCAGCTATATTTAATTAAATTAAAGCAGAAAAGAAGACATGCTTTTACTTATATACCACTATCTGGGTTAGTAACAGGAGGAGGTAAAAGTAACCCGTAATAATAGCTGGTAGATATCCTTTAAGATCTATTATAAACATGATCTTATATTTGAGAGAAGTAAGACACCACTGACAGATTTGTTCGGTTCGAGAAAAATCAAAGGTTTTGTTTTGCCTTATGTTTATTTGTTTGGTTTTGTTTTGAATTTCCCTCCAGGTAATTCTGGGGAATTTAGAATTTAGTATTTAAGACTGTGTACTAAAGTTCTACTAAAATTTTATCTAAAATTATGTAATAGTTACACTCGATGTATACATAAGAAGCGGCTGGCCTGCAGAAAAAAAAATGTATTAATTAATTGCTGTGATATTTTAAACTGAGCTTTCATAACATTAAAACATAAAAATTAAGAGCAAGGACAGTCGTTAGAGTTTTGCTAAGAGTTATTTTATAGTTTTTAGCCAGTAAAATTTAATCACTTAGTGCCCTAAAAGCAAAGAGCAATTTACAAATCTCCTATGGGAATATAAATTCATTGAAAGGAAGACCATGTCTCATTCACCTTTGAATGCCTGACAGCCGTGGCAGTGTCTGGCCCCGACCAGGGGGGCTGTTGAGACTCAACAGAAACCACAAAGTCACTATAATATTTGTTAAATAAACTAATAGCTGTAAAACCGAACAAAGTAACTATAAGATTTTTTCTATTATGTCATTTATATAACAACATTCTAAGCTTTTTTTAGATTGCATTATTTAAACTATTTGATTAAAGGAAACTAAAAAGCTAGCAATTCTATGCATTTTGGCTAACAGAATGTACCTGATCATTCGTACTTAATTTATACAAACCTTAGTTCGGTGTTAACAACGTTATTTTATTTTTAAAAAGTAATCATAAAACATGCAAAATCTATAAAGAATGATGCAACAAATACTTGCCTACCTACTTAGATTATTTAAAATATTGTCTTCTAATAGAGTTAAACATTCTATATCATCTTTCCATATTACTTTCTCCAACATAAACACACCCTGTGGTGAATCTGGCAGTTTTCATGTTCATGCATTTCTTTACAATTTTATATTATATTATCATATCTATTCTCAATATATGATATTGTTTATAGCGGTGGTTCTCAATAGGTGGTACACAATTCAGCAGAATCATCATTACCTGAGAACTAATTGGAAATACTAATTCTTAGGCCCCACCACAGATGTATCACATCAACAACTCCAGGGCTAGTGCCCAGTATCTGTGTGATTGCAATCCATGCTGAAGTTTGGGAACTCCTGGTTTACAGCAACACTTTTGAGTCTCAGTAACATCAGAGTCTCTATTCAAACAGAAATAGCACTGATTTGTGATATCTATTGATTCATTTTCTTCTTGAGTACTTTAAAAAAGAATGAACTTCACAGCATGTTTTTTTTAATGTTTAAATTGGACTGATTCTTTCTTTATCAATTTATTATAATTTAAATGCTCCTTTAAAAATACTTGGTTGATTCTTTCTCAAGTTATAGTACATCAAGTAAGCATTTTTAAATGTCTTCTAATTTGATCATTTTACTTATAATCTTTATAATGAAAAACACAAGTCACTTGTTTAATTATATCACAGCTTTCTTAAGTGATGAAGAACAAACTTCTCAGGACAATTTCTTTGACCAACTTTTCTCACTGGTGAAAAAAATGAAAGATTTTATTTCCATTTCTAATAATTTTATTATTTCTTTTGCAAGTGATTGAAGCCAAGCAAGTTGCCAGACTTGTTATCACAAACATGTTTCTGGCCATTTTATAAAAGAAAAAAAAAAAGGACAGAAATTCACCCTTTTCTGTTACTGGTCATGTCTTTTTTCATGTCCCTCTTAAATTAAAAATACAGAGGAGGATGAAATTCCCTGGCTTTTGCTTGGAGGCATCCTTTTTTTATGATTCTGTCCTTTTAATGCTTTGCATTTTCTTTCTGGACAGAGAATTATGTGAATCAAAAGGAAAGCAACTGCCACAATTCTTTTATAGGTTATTATAGAATAAAAAATCCTTTTGAAAGGAATAGAAAGTATATATAAATGGTGACTGGTAACATTGCTGACAATTTTCTATACTGATAGGAATCATGATGACATGCTGTCAAGTCCTTTTAAAGTTTTTGTATAACATTGTATTAATTAATTCCTTTCAAGAGGCTGTACCTATGCCCAATCCTTGCATAGCATGTCTATAAGGACAATAGTCACATTAAAATACAAAAACAGAAGAAATTTGTTTATACTTGGTTATTTTCTAAGCAGACTCTATCAGGACAAAGAAATTTAGAAGATATACTGACATAGTACACACTCTGAAATGTGACATACATCTCATAAACACACAGACTTTCATGTAAGAGATACAAGTTTCTCTGTCTGCCACGTCTATTATCTTGCCAAACAACCTACTTAGATGCAGAAGCCCCTGCACTCTGCATACAGCTTTTAAAAGAAACCTAGAGTATGTTGAAGCTCAGCTGTATCACTGACACTTCCATCATCTTTTTGGACGTTAGCTTGAATTTTTGTGACTCAACATAGGATCAGAATCTACGAAAGAAGTTACGATAACATAAAGTAACAACAGTCATGTCAACAACATTTATAGAGGATAGATTAGACAGACAGATATAGACAGACAGATAGATTGAAAGATTGATGATAGATAGCTAGCTAGCTGCCTAGGTAGCTAGCTAGTTAGATAGATAGATGATAAATGATAGATAGATGATAGATAGATAGATAGATAGTGATTATGTATATGGCTCTATATTGCCTCATCTGAAAAATATGATCACTCAGTCGTGAAGCATTTATATTTCTGATATTCTTACTATCAAAAGAGTCCATTAATGGCAATTAGATCAGAAAAAACAAATACTCTTCTGCCTGGACCCATACTTTATGTAGGATTTGGTTTGGTTTTCAGCCTCACTCCATGGCCAGGGTGCTAATTACGACTGATATGTGTCCCTAAAGGATAAAACATGGCTACCATAAGTTATGTAAGCTTAGTATTAAATAAATTATATTTTACAAAGGTAAGAAAGACTCAAACTCATCACATTCTAATTATTATACTATACATTATTATCTATATTCTTTTTAATATATATATATTTTATTGTACTTTAGGTTCTGGGGTACATGTGTAGATCATGCAGGATTGTTGTATGGGTACATACACAGCAAGGTGGTTTGCTGCCTTCATCCCCCCATCACCTATATCTGGTGTTTCTCCCCTCGTTATGTCTCCCCACCCTCCCCACTCCACTCCCCTAGCCCCCGCAACTGACCGCAGTGTGTGATGCTCCCCTCCCTGTGTACACGCATTCTAATTGTTCAACACCTGCCTATGAGTGATAACATGCAGTGTCTATATTTTTTAAATTATGACTATCATATCCATGTGCCACACTACAATTTTTCAAAATTTTGCATTCAGTTGCATCGTGTTGGTAGCTTGAAAGTGACCATATTGGAGAAATTTACACCACAAAAATCAGCAAATGCAACCTGTCAAGACTTCCCCTACTATATAGCCCCCCCCACACACACTCCAGAGAGCCTACTGTTCAGTGTTTACCAGCACATTATGACAAAGAATCAAAGCCAAGAAAGGGGTTTCTGGAAATTTGTAATGAACTCTAAGCCCATGTGAAGAAGTTGAATATTCTGTCCAGGATAATGAAAAAAATCACATCGATTTGATTGATGTCCTCCTGGGTGACTTCTGAGAGAAGCCCGAACTATTTTGATTCATTTAATAAGAAATAGTTAACACATAAAGAAAAATATAAGAATATTATAACTAAGTACCTCTTATACACATATCAATTTTATAAATATTTGCTACTGTATTTTATGAAAAAAAAAGCTCTTATGAGACCTCAAAAAGTTCAAAGAAAAATAGAATTAAAAGATAAAAATAAAAAATATAAATAGTATTTCTCAATATAAGATCCAAGAAATTCAAAATAAATAAGTGATACAAGTGATGACACCAGCGATTTTTTCCGTTTCAGACTGAGTGCTGGGAATATAGTTATGTCAATGCCATCTTTTCTTCATTATTAATCGAAGATGAATTGGTGCCCTTTAAAGATTTTTTTAATTTTAGGAAAGAAAAAAAAGGAACCAATCATAACTGTAATGCTGAGGTCTAAATTTCCTATGAAAAAACTCACAAAATTGCCCTTGTTCAGTAAGAGGAATGAGCAGGAGCATTGTCATGGTGGAGGAGGTCTCTCTGATGAAGCTTTGCCAGGAGCTTTTCTGCTAAAGCATTGGCCAACTTTCTCAAAATGCTCCCATAATAAGCAGATGTTATTGTTTTTTGGCCCTCCAGAGAGTCAACAAGCAAAATGGCTTAAGCATCTCAAAAACTTTTGCCATGAATTTTGCTCTTGACCAGTCTATTCTGGCTTTGAGCAGACGAATTCTACCTCCTGGTAGCTATTGCCTCAATTATGCTTTGTCTTCAGGATCATATTGGTAAAGCCATGTTTCATCTCCTGTTACATTCCTTTGAAGAAATGCTTCAAAATCTTGATCCCACCTGTTTAAAATTTCCATTGAAAGCTATGCTCTTATTTGCAGCTGATATGGGTGCAACAGTTTTGGCAATCATTGAGTGGAAAGTTTGCTCAACTTTAATTTTTCAGTCAGAATTGTGTAAGCTGAGCCAATTGAGATGTTTATGCTATTGGCTATTGTTTCTGCTGTTAATCGTCAGTCCCCTTTATTTGGGGCACAAACAGGATGAATGTTTTCCTTACAAAATGACATGAATTGTCTGCCGCTAAAGGCTTCATCTTCCACATTGTCTGGTCTCTTTTTAAATTTTTTTTCTATTTATAAACCACTGACTGCTTTGAGACATTGTCCCCATAAACTTTTCTTAATGCATCAATCATTTTAACATTCTTCTACACAAGATCCACCATAAATTTGATGTTTGTTCTTGCTTCAGTTTTAGCAGATCTCCTGTTGCTCTGATAGAGGCTTTTTTTCAAAATAGTATCTTATCTTTCTTTGTGCTTCAAACTAGATCCCGTTCAAATATGTTATAATAGCTTAGTACACGTTGATTTGGGTGCAAACATTTTTTGAAATCCATGCATCACGTTTCTTTTTTCCATAAGTTATTGGGTTACAGGTGGTATTTGGTTACATGAGTAAGTTCTTTAGTGGTGATTTGTGAGATTTTGGTGCACCCATCACTCATGTATACACTGCACCATATTTGTAGTCTTATCCCTCACCCTCCTCCACTCTTCCCTTCAAGTCTCCAAAGTTCATTGTATCATTGTTATGCCTTTGCATCCACATAGCTTAGCTCCCATATATCAGTGAGAACATATGATGTTTGGTTTTTCATTTCTGAGTTATATCACTTAGAATAATAGTCTCCAGTTTCATCCAGGTCACTGGAAATGTTGTTAATTCATTCCTTTTTATGTCCGTGTTACATTTTATAGAGATATAGTTTCTTTATCCACTCGTTGATAGATGGGCATTTGGGTTGCTTCCATGATTTTGTAATTGTGAATTGTGCTGCTATAAACATGTATGTGCCAGTGTCCATTTTGAATAATGACTTCTTTTCCTCTGAGTAGATACCCAGTAGTGGGATTGTTGGGTCAAACAGTAGTTCTACCTTTACTTCTGTAAGGAATCTCCACACCGTTTTCCATAGTGACTGTGCTAGTTAACATTACCACCAGCAGTGTAGAAGTGTTCCCTGTCCATCACATCCATGCCAACATCTACTGTTTTATTCTTTGATTGTGGCTATTCTATGGAATGAGGTGATATTGCATTGTGGTTTTGCTTGAATTTCCCTGGTCATGAGTGATTTTGAGCAGTTTTCCATATCCTTGTTGCCCATTTGTATATCTTCTTTTGAGAATTGTCTGTTCATGTCCATAGCCCACTTTTTGATGGGATTGTTTTTTTCTTACTGAATTGTTTGAGTTCATTGTAGATTCTGGGTATTAGTCTTTTGTCAGATGTATAGATTGTGAAGATTTTCTCCCACTCTGTGGGTTGTCTGTTTACTCTGCAAACTATTTCTTTTTCTGTGCAAAAGCTCTTTATTTTTATTTTATTTTATTTATTTATTTATTTATTTTGAGATGGAGTTTCACTCTTGTTACCCAGGCTGGAGGGCAATGGCATGACCTCAGCTCACCGCAACCTCCGCCTCCTGGGTTCAGGCAATTCTCCTGCCTCAGCCTCCTGAGTAGCTGGGATCACAGGCACGCGCCACCATGCCCAGCTTATGTTTTGTATTTTTAGTAGAGACGGGGTTTCACCATGTTGACCAGGATGGTCTCGATCTCTTGACCTCGTGATCCACCTGCCTCAGCCTCCCAAAGTGCTGGGATTACAGGCTTGAGCCACCACGCCTGGCTAAAAGCTCCTTATTTTAATTGGGTCCCAGCTATTTACTTTTATTGCATTTGCTTTTGGGTTCTTGGTCATGAAATCCTTGCCTAAGCTAATGTCTAGAAGGGTTTTTCCAATGTTATCTTCTAGAATTTGTGTAGTTTCAGGTCTTAAATTTAAGTCCTTAATCCATCTTGCGCTTATTTTTGTATAAGGTGAGAGATGAGGATATAGTTTTATTCTCCTACATGTGGCTTGCCAGTTATCCCAGAACCATTGTTGAAAAGGGTCTTCTTTCCCCACTTATGTTTTTGTTTGCTTTGTGGAAGATCAGTTAGCTGCAAATATTTGGGTTTATTTCTGGGTTCTTTCTTCTGTTCCTTTGGTTTATATGCCGATTTTTATACCAGTACCATGCTATTTTGGTGACTATGGCCTTATAGTATAGTGTAAAATTGGGTAAGTGTGATGCCTCCAGATATGTTCTTTTTGTTTAGTCTTGGTCTGAGTATGCAGGTTCTTTTTTTGGCTCTATATGAATTTTTTAAAAATTTCTAATTTTCTGAAGAATAATGGTGGTATTCTGATGGGGATTGCATTGAATTTGTAGATTGCTTTTGGCAGTATGGTCATTTTCACAATATTGATTCTACCCATCCATGGGCATGGGATGTGTTTCCATTTGTTTACGTCATGTTTGTTTCAGCAATGTTTTAAAGTTTTCCTTGCAGAGGTCTTTCAACTCCTTTGTTAGGCATATTCCTAAGTGTTTTGTGGATTTTTTTTTTCTTGGTTTTTTTTTGCAGCTATCATTGTAAAAGGGGTTGAGTTATTGATCTGATTCTCTGCTTGGTCACTGCTAGTGTGTAGAAGAGTTACTGACTTATATATGTTAATCTTGTATCCAGGACTTTAGTAATTCTTTCATCAGTTCTAGGAGCTTTCTGAAGAAATGCCTAGGGTTTTCAAGCTAAATGATCACATTGTCAGCAAACAGTGGTAGTTTCACTTCCCCTTTTCTGATTCGAGTGCCCTTTATTTCTTTCTCTTCTTTGATTGCTCTGGCTGGAACTTCCAGTACCATGTTGAAAAGGTGTGGTGAATGTAAGCATCCTTGTCTTGTTCCTGTTCTCAGAGGGAATGCTTTCAACTTTTCCCCATTCAGTATTATGTTGTCTGTGGGTTGTCATAGATGGCTTTTATTACATTAAGGTATGTCCTTTGTATGCCAATTTTGCTGAGAGTTTCAATCATAAAGCGATGTTGGATTTTGTTGAATACTTTTTCTGCATCTATTTAGATGATCTTGTGATTTTTGTATTTAGTTCTGTTTATGTGGTTTATCACATTTATTGACCTGCGTATGTTAAATGATCCCAGCACCCCTGATATGAAACCCAGTTGACCATGGTGAATTCTCTTTTTCATATGTTGTTGGATTCAGTTGGCTAGTGTTTTGTTACAGATTTTAGCAACTGTATTTATCAAGGATATTGGTCTGCAGTTTTCTGTTTTGAAAACTTCCTTTTGAAGGATCGTTTTGAAGTTGATTTCTAGTTTTATTCCACTGTGGTCTGAAATTGTCTTTATTAGGGTTATTTTATGGGCTAGCATATGGTTAATCTTGGAGAAATTTCCAGGTGCTATTGAATAGAATGTGCATTCTGTGACTGTTGGATAAATGTTCTATATCTATCTGTTAAGTCCTTTTGTTCCAAGGTATTGTTAAACCCATTGTTTGTTAACTTTCTGTCTGGATAACCTGTCTAGTGCTGTCAGTGGAGTACTGAAGTCCATCACTATTATTGTGTTGCTGTATATCTCATTTCTTAGGCCTATTAGTAATTGTTTTATAAATTTGGGAACTTCAGCATTAGGTGCATATGTGTTTAGAATTGTGATATTTCACATTGGCTAAGGTCTTTTACCATTATATCCTGTCCTCCTTTGTCTCTTTCAACTGTTGTTGCTTTGAACTTTACTTTGTCTGATACAAGAATAGCTACTCCTGCTGGCAAATGGTGTCCATTTGCATGAAATATCCTTTTCCAGCCCTTTAAGTTTAGGTAAGTCCTTATGTGTTAGGTGAGTCTCTTGAAGGCAGCAGATAATTGGTTGGTGAGTTCTTACCAATTCTGCAGTTCTTTATCTTTTAAGTGAAGCGTTTAGGGCATTTACACTCAATGTTAGTACTGAAGTGTGATATGCCCTTGCTTTCATCATGTTTTTTGTTGCCTGTGTACTTTGGTTTTGTTTTTTGTTTTTGCTTTTTAACTTGTATTTTTGTTTTATAGGTCCTGTGTGATTTACTCTTTAAAGAGGTTCTATTCTGATACAACCAGGTTTTCTTAAATAGTCTGTTTCACATAAAATATCTAAATTGTTTAAAGGCATTACTAAAGTTACTGAATAAAAGCTGATACAAACTTCATTTCTTGACAGTAATGGCATATAAAATCAGCAGCACCAACACATGAAGAATGAGAGAATTTGATAACTTAACATTTCATAGATTTATTCTGGAGCTCATTAGTTTTCCTTAAATTCTGCTTGATCAAGTAGCAACTGTGGGGCAGAACATTTTTTCATTGAAAATCAGACATTCTAGATTAGTTGGTAATGATAAAATGACTTTTGGTCCTAAAAGGTTACTTACTTTATTCTACAATGTCTATAATATTTGTAAGAAATAAAATATGTAATAAAAAGTATTCTCCAGAATAAAAATGCTGGCAGTGAAATGTATGAACAGATATTTAAAGCATATTTTATAATTGCTTTGCAAAATTTGTATTACTTTACAGAAAATAAAAATTGACATTATGGTGTTAAACTACTATTGATCTTGTGTTTGTATAAGATTTTTAGGAGTATAATTTATCATATTCCAAATATTTTTCTGTAAAGCCAATATTTAGTTATTTCTAAAACTTGGATCTGTTTAAAAATGTTAAGATTATAATCTTGACTGTTGGCTCTATAAATCTTGCAGTTCAGAGCATTTTGAACAAGCTTTAGAATTCTAAAAGAAATAATTTGTATTGAGAAGAATATGAAATAGACAAAACCCAATGGCTTACCTTTATGGCAGTCATAGTATAAATATACAGAAACACTTGTTTAATTTATGTTCCAGCTTATATTTGAAATTTATTACATAGAAACATAATAATATTATCATTTATTTTATATCTGACAAGATAACCTTATAACTATGAATGCCAGGTAAATTGGGAAAAGATGCTACTATCAGTAAATATGCCCACAGTCAGACTGAAACCTGACATTTCTTTGAAAATTGATTATGGACTGGGTTCAATGGCTTACCCCTGTAATCCCAGCACTTTGGGAGGATGAGTCGGGCAAATCACTTGAGCCCAGGAATTTGAGACCAGCCAAGCCTGGGCAACATAGTGAGACCCTCTTCTCTATAAAATAAAAAGAGAAGAAAAGAAAAAAGTCAATTAATTATGGAAAGATATCAAATTGGAAATTAGCATTGATTAAGTGGATTGTTAGTATCGCTGTCACTGTTTTCTCAATGAATTGCATTAATATAAGAGACTCCTGAGAGTACATCCTATGGTGTGGTGCAAAGAGCAAATATTAATAATTTGGGATCATAAGAACCAGTTGTATTTCTCAGTACTAATGTAATTTCCAGCATATGGCATTGTTGAAACTACAGTTATAGCTGCAAAATATTAGCTATTTTTCCAGGCAATTCAGATATGTTGGAAATAATACTGAAAAAACTTATAATTGCACTTGAGGAGCTTCCTGATCTTCTTATCAAGAAAGTATTTTCAAAATGCTAATTTAAAGGAGCATTTAATCAAAGAATCCAATGTGCCATATGTGTAAGACTTTTTTTTCATGGTTTAAAACATTTTCACAAATGGCATCCATACACAAAACAAATAATGATGTAACATCTTTAGTCTGCCATGCTTTAAGAAATTATGGTGTGAGTTCATACTTATTTTAAAAAATCTATGATGATGGTATTTATTTCTGCTTACATAATCTTATGAAAATTATATTAGTAAGAAGGCATGTTTAACAAATCTATTTTAGAAGTGTTACATCAATTTTGCTGCCTTTTCCCAGAGCATTAAGAATAAATGTGACATATAACATCTAACTTACTCCTAATTTAGAAATTAAATTTTGATATTTATTCAAGTTGATTTTCGTCCAAGTTTTGAAATGTGGTTAGACAAAATTCTTAGTTTAAAATATTTTTGAGGGAATCCATTAAGTCATCATGTAAAGAGGGTTTTTGCATGGCAAATAATACTTACATTAGGTATCTCTACAAAAAATATTAAGGATTTTTCAGTGTCATATAAGTCACACAGTACTGAACCATGGCTTTTATGAACCCCCTCAAATTACCTTGCTGCAATGGATTATATACTGGGCTTCACTTTGAAGACTACCCAAAAACTCCATCTGTTCCACATAGAATTGCCATCCTGCTTGTATGTATTCCATGGTCTACTGCTGATATTAAACACATTCATTCACAAAGCAATTCAATATGTTACTTTTTATTTAAGTCAAAAATAAAATATTATTGTAGCAGTTAGAGTCATGATTACTCTTAAGTTTATCTGAATTTTCAACAAATACTCCTAACAGCCAGCTTTGGTCTCATTGCCATAACATCAGCCTCCATATTATTTTTTGAAGAAACAGAAGCACACGCCGTGGCCATGACCATAATTTTCCTCTTTAGAATGCACTGGCTGGCTTTCTGTACAGCAAATTACATACTCCATTAAGTCATATAGATGATAGATGAAAAAAAGATAGACAGATAGAGAAGACAGGGAGCAAGGGGAGCCAGGCTTTTGGTTGTGAACCTAATCTAACTTCCTGTATCATATTAATGTAACTCTCTACTCAAGAGTTTCTGTGCTTTTGACTAAATCCCTCAACTAGAGATATATTATTTCAAAATTTCCAGCTTTCTAACGAAATAGTTGAATCAGAGAGCAGAGATGAGCTATCGTCCTATCAAGAAAATGACGAAAATTTGGAAAATTGAATCTTGTTCTTAGAATAGTTGATTATAGATAGATATATTCTTCCAAAATCTTCTTGAGTAAATAGACTTTGGAATACAAATGTATTTTAAAACTTTCAATATATGTTTAGAATGATATAATAGAAATAAAAGTCCTCATTCTTGACTTTAAGAAATTAAATTCAGACTACAGGGATATAAATTAATTTTTGAAATTTTTGAGTCAGGAAAACTTTAGCAAAAAACTAATATCATTTTATCACAGTACAGATGAGGAACTTCAGCCTTAAAGATACTAAAATCTGTGGCTAATGAAAGAATCAGGTCTAAAACCCAGATTAATAGCTTACCAGTTAATAACTAGAGTCAAATTGTGTGTACTGGTTTATTATTTTTCCCCAATTTACACATTGGTAACATTCAATTTGTGGTTTATTTGTAACTTGTAGATAATCAATTTTAAGATTATTAGTTTATATACAAATATGACTCTTTTAATAAGTTTTTTAAACCTCAAAATACTATAGCTATTTAAAAATACATTGCAGTACTTAGAAGGAAATTGTTTAAAAAGTTTCTAAAGTAACTTATATAACAATAGTGATATTTGTGTTTATATCCACCTCCAAAACTACACATTGGCTTATATTTCAGAATACTTTGAAAAGAGAAAATTTATAATAACAGTAGCTGCTGTTTACAGAACATCACTGTGTATCTGACAGTGAGTTGAACTCTTGAGGAATGTGTGTTGTATTATAAAATTCTATGAACTTACCATGTTAAGCACTGTTTGTTCCATTTTACATAGGCGGAATCTGCATAGATTAAAGAAAAAGGTTAAAAGGAATATAAACGAATAAAGGTATGTATGCCAGATGTCCAAGATGAACAAAACTATACAGTAAAGTGAATTTCAATATACATAGATTACATTCAATAAGGCTCAAAATTTTTGATAAAAGGAAGCAGAGACCTCTTTTTTTCTAGCAGGAAGATATTATTCTTGGGAATTTTTATTTACACTGGCTTGAATAGCACTGTGGTGAATATCATAAGATTAATTCATTTTAACATCTCTGTAAAAGCCAAGGATGCAGTATGTCTATGGGGAATTTAAATCTTACATTTTAATACACAGATTAAATTATAGATCCTCAAGTAATGGATAATTAACGGACCCCTTTCAATTTTTTTTAATTATAAACCTTTTTAATTAGGAAATTTAAGTTTTAGAAAATGTGACATTTTATTTAATTATTTGGTAAATTAACTGTATATGGGCCTACCAGGAAAATATTCTGTTGCCATTCAAAGCAAAATTATATGTAATATATTAAGACTACTAATAATATCATTACCATTATTATTTCAAACAAAATAGGAGACTTGTGCAAAGACCACTGTCATCTAAAAGCCATGACTCAACTAGCAATATGATGTTCTTTAAAAGAGAAATAGGAATGCTTTTACACTGTTGGTGGGAATGTAAATTAGTTAACCATTATAGAAGATAGTGTGGTGATTCCTCAAGGATTTAGAACCAGAAATACCATTTGACTCAGCAATCCCATTACTGGGTATATATCCAATGAATTATAAGTCATTCTACTATAAAGAAACATGTACACATATGTTTATTGCAACACTATGTACAATAGCAAAGACTTGGAACCAATCCAAATGCCTATACATAATAGACTGGATAAAGAAAATGTAGCATATATACCCCTTGGAATACAATGCAGCCATAAAAAAGAATGAGATCATGTCCGCAGGGACATGGATGAAGCTGGAAGGCATCATTCTCAGCAAACTAATGCAAGAACAGAAAAACAAACGCCTCATGTTTTCACTCATAAGTGGTAGCTGAACAATGAGAACACATGGACACAGGGAAGGGAACATCAGACACGGGCCTGTTGAATGATGGGGGGCAAGAGGAGGGAGAGCATTAGAACAAATACCTAATGCATGCAGGGCTTAAAACCTAGATGATGGGTTGATAGGTGCAGCAAACTACCATGGCACATGTATACCTATATAACAAACCTGCACGATCTGCACATGTATCCAGGAAATTAAAGTAAAATAATTTTTTTTTTAAATTAAGAAAAGGATTTTGCTGTGCTTTGGCATGGGAATAATTAACACACAATATTAATATAAAACACATGGTAGATATGAATGAACACTGTGAAATCTTAGGAAGCTGGGAATAAAAAATTGCATTCTTTATAATAGTAAAATTTCAACATGGTCCCTGAGGACCATCAGATTTTTAAGTAGCATTTTCTCCCTGCTACCCTGCATAGGTTTGAGTTTCTAGCAGGCTCCCAGGCAATGCCAGTGCTGATGCATGATGTCATACTTTCAACGGCAAGAGTACAAGTATCACTTAAAATAATGATTTATATCATCGATCTGTTTATGACTTAAAAGTTAATAAGAGTGTTCTATAGGAATCCTGGGAAAGAAAGAAAATTCTAAAGAAAAAAATAATAATTCCTGTAGCCTTCAAAGCCTGAAATAATCATTCCTATGTGGAGGCACTTCCTTCCAATTATTTTTGTTTGTATATAGTTACCCAAGAGTTACCTATTTTGACATCTAACTTTGTTACTTAGCAAACCATTGGCATTTTCCCCAAATAACTATTTTTTCATTAATGTGGCACATATACACCATGGAATACTATGTCTTAAGGCCAACAGAATATTTAGCCATTTAGTTATAGCATAACTTATTTGCCCAGTTTCTCTCCTGTGAAATATTTAAATTATTTCAAATGTCTTATTAGTATAAATAATATGTGGGTAGATAACTTTAACATTTCTGATTATTTTCTTATAATAGATTTTCTAAGAGTTGAATTCCTTCGTCAAAGGATGTGAATGCTTTAACGCTCTTGAATTATATTGTATATGCTGTGTCTAACTCAGCATTGTTGTTTTGAAAATATCTTTGTCAATTTAATAAATGAAACTAGTATTTTCACTTAGTTAATTTTATTGCTAGCATGCTTTTACCCATTTCAGTGAATACTGTCCTGAGAACAGTTCATGTCTCCCAAATTGTTTCCTATTTTTGCTTTTGATATGGAGTTTCGCTCCTGTTACCTAGGCTGGAGTGCAATGGAGTGATCTTGGCTCACAGCAACCTCTGCTTCCCAGGTTCAAGTGAGTCTCCTGCCTCAGCCTCCTGAGTAGCTGGGATTACAGGCAAGTGCCACCAAGCCCAGCTGATTTTTGTACTTTTGGTGGAGGCAGGCTTTCTCTCTGTTGGTCAGGTTGGTCTTGAACTCCTGACCTCAGGTGATCTTCCCAACTCAGCCTCCCAAAGTACTGGGATTACAGGCATGAGCCACCGCACCCTGCCTTGTTTATGTTTTTATCATGAAGAAAGTTTTGACTTTCACAGTGTTTTATATATAGAAAGCTATTGCAAATTCAAAGCTGATTTTGTTATTTTATCTTATTACTGTGGTTTAAATTTTTTAAGTATGTAATCTAACTGTAATTGATCTTATTAATGTGTGGTTTGGACCTCGGTTGATTTTGTTTCCTAGGTAAATTTTCAAACACATTTTGTTTAATAAGAAATATCTGCCTCATAAGTTTTGATGACTTTTAAACCATGTATTAAGAATTTCGAAAAGCAGAGGTTGTCTCAGACTTTCTAATGCCTTTCACAATGCATCTATAAATCATTGTAATAACAGAACACTTTTAGTCTAAATGTCTAAAATATCTCAGAGTACACTTTTAAATTTCAACTTTTCTTCATCTGCTTTATAACTTTAAAAAAAAAGGTTCACTATTTCAGATGAATAACCATATTGTGTTGAGTTAAAAGTCTACTCAAGACTATGATTGGATTTAACGTCATATTTAAACATCATGTTAGTTTTCTATTGCTATGTAATTACTCAACCCTAGCAGTTCATAAGTCAGAAGTCCAGCACAGTGTGGTTGGGCTCTCTGTTCAGGCTGAAGTCAACGTGACAGCAGACTGTGTTTCTATCTGATGTGAGGATTCTTGTCCAAGTTCATTTCTCTTCTTGTCAGAGTCAGCTCCTTGAAGCTGTCACACTAAAATCCTTTCTTTTTTTTTTTTTTTTTGCTGGCTGACTACCATAAGTATAAATTTATCTAGGAGAAAATAGGACACTTTAATAATATTTAGACCTTCATTCAATAGCTTAAGCAAAACTCAGTGTGTTCAAAAGTATATATGCACACATATATATATTCATAATTCTTATAATCATGTTTGTACAGGTTTTTTATGTGTCCTATAAAGATTTACTTATTTTTTTGATGGCTGCATAATATTCCATGATGTATATATGCCACATTTTCCCTATCCAGTCTATCATCAATGGGCATTTGGGTTGGTTCCAGGTCTTTGCTATTGTAAATAGTGCTGCAATGAACATTCGTGTGCACGTGTCCTTATAGTAGAACGATTTATAACCCTTTGGATGTATACCCAGTAATTGGATTGCTGGGTCAAATGGAATTTCTACTTCTAGGTCCTTGAGGAATCGCCACACTGTCTTCCACAATTGTTGAACTAATTTACACTCCCACCAACAGTGTAAAAGTGTTCCTATTTCTCCACATCCTCTCCAGCATCTGTTGTCTCCAGATTTTTTAATGATCGCCATTCTGACTGGCGTGAGATGGTATCTCAATGTTGTTTTGATGAACCTGGAAACCATCATTCTCAGCAAACTGACAGAAGAGCAGAAGATCAAACACCACATGTTCTCACTCATAGGCGGGTGTTGAACAATGAGAACACATGGACACAGGGAGGGGAGCACTACACACTGGGGTCAGTTGGGGGGAAATAGGGGAGGGACGGTGGGGGGTGGGGAGCTGGGGAGAGATAGCAAGGGGAGAGATGCCAGATGTAGGTGATGGGGAGGAAGGCAGCAAATCACACTGCCACGTGTGTACCTATGCAACGATCTTGCATGTTCTTCACATGTACCCCAAAACCTAAAATGCAATAAAATAAATAAATGGGAAAAAAAAAGATTTACTTATTTTATGCATTTGATTTGTGTACAGATATTTTATTCTAACTCACCACTTAGAAAACTTCAGTATTTCCTCTCTTTGTTCTTATTCTCCTAGCTCCTATTTAAAATCTTTTGGTAATTATTTTTTATTTTAGTTACCTATCTTTAGTTTTATAATACTAATTAAAATGTCCTAAAATAGTATTTCCAATACTATTATTATACTATTCCAATAGTATTCCAATAATATTTCCAATACTAAGACATAATTAAATTTTCATAATATAATAATGTAAAACATTAATATTAATGTATTTAATAACATTAATTATTAATTATAACCATAGTTATATCGTATACCAATTTCATAATTATATTTACTAATGGCTATTGATTTTATATAGTTTTTCTTAACCATATTTCAAAAACTTTCTAATCCTACTTAAGCGATTTTTTTTAATGATTTGCTTTGCTTTTTGAAATCAGTATTTTTTTTTAAACTTTTGATTCATTGAAATTATCTTAAAGGTTTTCCTATAGAGTTGTTGGTGTTATAGTAGCAGTTGATTTTCTAATATTTAAAGCAAAAATTCAGACATAATTAATAAAATGAAAACAGTTTAAGTGTATAGTTCGCTGCATTTTGACAAATGCATATATTTTTATACCTGCTACACATTAAGCCTTTGTAGTCAATCCCCATTCTGTCATCTCCAGCACCAGCAAACCACAGATCTACTCTTAAATATTGTATGAATGGAATCACAGTGTATATACTGTCTTGTGAATGTCTTCTCTATGTCCACCTAATGCTAATGAGATTCATCTACGCAGTTGCAGCATTTGTAGTTCATTCTTTTTCAATACGAAGCATTATTCCACAATCTCCTTATTAAGTCTCCTGCTTATGAACTTTAGGGTTATTTTCTGTCTTGGGGTATTTTGCATAAAACTGCTGGGCAGCATCTTGTTCAAGTCCTTTTGTAGAATTACATGACTGTAGCACAGGCATTTGTTAATCCTTACAAGAAATGGTTTAATCTTTCAAAAGTAATTATACCACTTTATACTCCCACAAGCAATGTATGAAGGTTCCAGTTGCTCTACTTCCTAGCCAATACTTGGGATTGACAGTTGTCTTAATTTTAGGCATTCAAATGGTGGTACAGGTTGCTCTGTAAGTACACTAGGGGAGCATCCAATTTAGACTTGATGAGGTCGAGTAAAAATTTTTAGAGAAAAGAAAACGTAATAAGAACACTCAAACTGAAAGAAAACAATCTATTACTGTGTGATCCTTAAGTAGCTATAGTGAATAGCTATTTAAAAAATTTTGTTAAACTTGTTTTACTACTATTTTGATTATGAGTTTGCAGATTGGGTCTTTTGATTGTGTCACCGTGTGTTTTTTAGTGTGTCTATGTATGTTTATGTGAGCGTTTAGGCTTATGATAACCTCAAAAGTGTATTTGATAACTTTCAATATTTTTCCAGAAACATTCCTCCTTTAATATTACAAGCTTGTAGAACTTTACCTTTTGACTAAAGGTGAATATTAATATAATTATTTTAATAATAAAACATTATAAAATGACATAATATATTATATATAATACATAATAAACATATAATATATATTATATAATATATATCATATATTAATAGATAATATATAATATGTAATAAATAAATATATAATATATAATATATAATATATATAATATATAATAAATTATAATATGATAAATAAATATATAATATATTGTATATAATATATATACTATATAATGCTCATATAATAAACATTTATAACAAATAAACATAAGTAAAATGCCATTTTATTATTTAAATATCTTATTAGTTTAAATACTATATTTAAATACCAACATTTCAATATAATATTTAATATTATTTAAAAATAATAATTGAAGTACGTAAAATTAGGCAAAATAACAATTGTAGTAGTAGAAGGGCTTCAGTTTTCATTGATTTAAGAGATAAAATCTAGAACCCTTCTCTATAAAATGTAGATGGAATCCACCATCCTAAGACTTAAGCTCAAGTAAGCTGTCAGTCACCAGTATAAAAAAATGCTACTATGTATCGTGTTGTAGAATCTATGGCATACTTTATAGCAGCTTCAAACCTGTATTCATTTCAGGTTTTTATACTACAGCCCCAAGCCTCTTAAGGGAAAATTTTGTGACCCCATTATTTTCTACTCCCAAAGGATATTTGCTAAAATGATGATGATGATGATGATGAGGATGATGATCTGAACTTAATAGCTTTAGACTGACTTAATCTAAAAGTATTTCATAGCATTATTTTACTAATTTGGTCAGGGCAAATTTTCATTTTGTTTCCCAGAAGTCTTCAGCAATTCAGAATCTAAGATAGACTGTTGCCCAGATATGTTGTAGTCAAGGCTGATGTAAATCTTTATAACATCTGATTGGATGCAGTTAAATATAAGCTTCCCCCAGATCCTAAAAGATCATTTTAGTAAACACTGTAACTTTGGTGTCAACAGATCTACTTATGCAATTGAAGAGAGCAAATTTTACTTTCATGTTCTCTCTCCTCAGTTGGGTGAATAATCAAATTTGTGGTATAGGGGATGAAAAGACTACTTTCAATCTAGTCTAAAGGAACTCTGCTCTAAAAGTTAAAAAAGCAGCATAAAATACATTAAGGGTTGATTATCATTCACTCAATAAAGTTGATGTATAATTAGCAATCTACCTGAAATTTCCCATAGGCATATTCTATGTGTTGCTGTTAGCAATATAAAAGTGTTACAATAAAGGATACCAAAAAAAAAAAAAATGTTCTTCCTTCTTTTAGGCATCTTCCCCTGGAGAAATAGTCCAATGAGAAGTAATCTCTGTAGCCCAGGTTTCCTAAGGAGAAGCTTCAGGAGAGTCCTTATCAATCCTGATTGATATCAGACTTTTCTATTCAAGTTAGTTTCATTTAAGAGAAGTTTTAAATTTGAAAGTTCAGAAGACTATTAAAATTGTTTTTAGCTATCTAAGATACACACACACACGGTAGAGATAAAAATGTTAGACAATCCATCTCAATGTTGTGAAATAAGTAGTAAACTTACTAAAAATGCCAAATTATCCCAGAAGTTACTTTTTAAACATTTGATCAAAAGCTCTACCCAGCCAATTTTTGCTTCTTTAGAAACACTCTACTGAAAAGCAAAAGTAGAAATGGGGCTGATACCTTCAATATAGAGAATTGCAAATAAAATTAGATCCCAGAAGGCTTGGTGTGGCTTTCTAGGACTCTCACTATTAGGCAGTAATCTACCATTTACCTGTTTCCCAGATTCATCTTGTTATGCCTTATAACTAAAAATATAAAATCCAACAATGTATTGTACTCCAAAAATTCACTTCTCAACTTCTTTGATTTGTTTCTAGAATCTAAACTTATAGTAAATTGTAAATTAACACAATAGTAAATTGTGAGTCAACTATGATAGCAGTATGTGCAAACAATAAGTGAAATCAGTTGTATTAATTCTAAGAGGAAAGAGGTGTCAGGATGTTTTCACAGAAGAAAGGCACTAAATCTGGTATTTGAAAGATGAGTAGATTTTTCCTGCCAGGAGCAATAAAAATGAGAGTTGAAAATAATTTCATGAAGCAAAATATTCAAAGAAAATGAAGAATGAATAAAGACAATTGAATTGGTAATTCATAAGGCAAGCTTCAGTAACTGGTAGAAGCTGAATTTTAAGTGTAAAATGAGCAAATTATACTGAATGAAGAAAATTATTTAAAAATTATCAAGAAATAACTAGTCCTAGGGAAGACAGTTTTCATTTTAAGGCATATTAATGTTTGCAGATTGAAGGAAAAGGCACAGTGGAGGATAAGAGACCTTATCAGCAACGGATTAAAATAGTGGAGCATTTTTGTGGCGATGACATGAAATAAGGAGACAGCATTGGAAAGAAGAGAGACATTTGTTCTTCCTAGGTAGAAAGAAAATTGTAGAAAAAGATAAAGAAAGAAAATTGAGAGATAAAGAATAATCACAGGTGTAGTCCTTAACATCCTAAATAAAAATTACTGTTAATGTGTTTCTCCTTGCAGAAAGGAAATTTGTAATAGTTGATCTTTGGCTCAATATCCTTCTATCTCCAGCACCTGGCTTATGGAAGATCTCTCAATACATAATTACAAAATGGATCTATGGAGGTACAATAATTCTTGTTATATGATTCACTGTTCCTGAAGTTGGAGTATATTGGCTCATTTGGGAATAGGGAAATTGGCAGTTAGTTGAGAGGCCATTGGAACACCTGCTGAAAGAAACGTGATAATGATTCAAGGGGTGGGGAAAAAGCAAGTGAGGAATGAACAGAATACCATTAACTTGAAGTGGATGCAGACAGCACATTTTTGAAAATGTTTTAAATAAACAACTTCTCCTTGGAGAGCAGATGCAATTACAGCAGACAGCAGAGATAATAAATACATGTCAGTACAGTCACAGTACTGTGGCTGGAGTGTCAGGGCCTCGATTACTATGGGCAGCAGAAGACATAGATGCCTCTGGCATCCTAGCTGGCAACAAAGAAAAATGAAAGCAGAATTAGGCTTTGAGTTAGATCATAACAGAATAATGGAGGTTGGAATTGATATCATAATTGATACCATAATAGAATAATGGAAGTTGGACAGAAAAATAAACAGGCTTGCTAGGGTTATGGAAGTGGGAGAGGTGAAGCAAATTAAAAAGAACTACTCTTCTCGTAAGTCCTCATTTTCAAGGAAGGGAAGTGTCAGCATTTGAAATTGTAGAAAATTAGAAAACAAATGTGATGATTTTAATCAGGATTATATTTATGCTGGTGGGTAACAAATAAAATGAGAAGATCTTGGCTTCACAGGAGTTGAGGGACTCTGAGCCAGAGTACTAAAAGGGTCATCTATGTAAATGATGGTGTTCATAATAGGATTGGAGTGGAGAAAAATTATGAAGCAAGTTTTCAGAAAATGAGAATGTTAGGAGGTTATATGTTGATGGCTTTAGAGATAGGGAGAATTTATGTTACAATAAACATTATTAAAAAGTGGACAATGGAAGAAAAGTTGCCTGAAATTCACAGCTGTGAGTAAGTAGTCTTTAACACGTAGGTGGAAAAAGGGCCTTTTCCTTACCTAGGAGGAAAAACGGCCTCCATCAAAATGGTAGTGAGAATTTTATGTATCAGAAACAACACACCTTGTTTTCTCTTTTCTTTTTTTTCTTTTTCTTAACCCTGCCTAAGTAGGACATCAAAAAATTTGGCTACAAACTCATAATTGTTCCTCTCCACAGAAATCTTTAGCAAAAGGCGAAAGATTTATTCATTATGAAGATCAACCAGAGTGTGACAACACACTTTTCAATGCAGATGAGCAAAATATTCTCACACAAAATGTGGTCAAGAGTATTAGAACTTATTTTTTCTAATTGAATACATAATAATATTAACACACATTCTCTGTAAATATTTACGTTGATCATAGAAGAGGTAATCAAAATACATAATACTGACAATTGAATTGAAATTAATATATTTTTCTAAAAAAATCACATTATATGTAATGAACCAATATTGGCTAGGTGAAAATTGTCTAGGTTTTACAACTAGAAATGCTTCCTCTCAAACACTTATCAAAATGACAGGTGTATTTTTGGCTGCAACATTTACCAAATGAAAACAGAATACTGACATTCATACACAAAAACATGAAAGCATATGTTGAAATTTTCTTTCCAGATATCTACAAAAGAGAAAAGATAACATGAGGTTCATTATCTGTTTCAAATTGCCCCTGAGATTCCTTGAGCTGAAGACAAATATTCTATTAAAAAGAGTCTTTAAAAAGGGCATAAGAAACCTAATCTTTTCATAAGGAGTGTGGTTAAATTTGATAACAGTTATTATCAAAATGAATTATTTCTACTTCTAAATTAGTACTGATTGTATCTTAAGGTTTTTGTTTCTTTGATACCAGTATGTACAATTATTTCAGAAAGCATGATTAGTTTTGGTGTCTGTAAATCTTTGCTGCCAATGAATTAAAGTATTTTTGAAAAATGAATATATATTCCTTGAAAGTGATCTATACTTTACTTAAAATTACCTCTTTGGGTAAATATAGGACAACAGCTCTAACATTAAAATATGTGCATCAATTGGATCTAGAGTATTGCATGAGGTTTAAACATTAAAAAAGTATTTATAACATTTGAAGAAACAAAAATAATAAGAAAATGTAAAACCAAAATATAAAAAAAAGTAATATTCCTCATCAGAAAATAAGATAAAAATGCAAGCAACTGTGGTACTACCAAAGTGATTTTTTAAAAATATATATTTTTGTTCATTGGTTGTCTTGTTCAATTCCGTTAAACATAATCCAACAAGATAAGACTCCACATAGAGCTTTTAAAGTTATCATGTGTTGTGTGTACTGCTTTAATTGTCCATAGTTTCTGGTTTTTCTACTAGAATTCTAACAAACTAAATGTTGTATGGTATGTTTTTCTAGCATTATTTCTGGAAAATTAGAACAGTGACTAATAAAATTACTCTTTTACTTTTCATAGATTTAACTGAATTTTAAAGTCAAATATGGACTAATTTTATCCATATGCTGAGATTGCTATTTGGAATTTTTTACAGTATCTTCTTTAAAATTCTTGCTCAATAAGTCTAACATTTGTATCATCTTAGTGTTATAGTCTGTTTATTTATGTTCATCTATATGAGAATGGAGGCAGGAAGACAGAGCTTGGAATATTATCTACAAACAATTAATGTGCTATATTGGTGTGGTACGTGGGTCAAAATGGAAGAAACAGAGGAAATCATGACGGCTTATGTCATCATGACGGCACAGAGTTCTTAAGGAGGTGTCTATACCAAAGACAGGATGGGATATCATTCCGTTTTTTAATTTAGGATTAATCATTGGAATAGTTAGAATGTTAATGTCCCCACCCAAATGTACACGTTGAAACCGAATTCCTAAATGTGATGAGGTTTAGGGAGGTGATTGGGTTATAGGGTAGCAACAATCATGAATGGTATCAGTGCCTATATATGGGGCTAAAGATACCAGAGTTTTTCCCTCCTACGCTGTCAGGAGACAGCGAGAAGCTGGCTGTCTGCAACCAGGAAGAAGGCCTTCACCAAAACCCAACCATGCTGGCATTCTAATCTTGAACTTCCAGCCTCCAGAACTGAGACAAATAAATTTCTATTATTTATAGGTCATCTAGCCTATGGCATTTTGTCATAGCAATCCAAACTGACTGAAACAACCAGAAAGGCAGAAAATGCTAGTCTTCTTCTACTAAATGATCAGAGAGAACTGAGTAAGTGATGAAAAATGTGAGAGACACTGTTAGCTGTCTCTAAATTTCACTACTCCCTTCCTGTATCTATATGTAGAGCTAAAATTTGTTATTACTGTGATATAATAACAAATGTTATTTGTTATTATAGTAATAACAAATTTGTTATTACTGTGATATAATAACAAATGTTATTTGTTATTATAGTGATAACAAATTTTTCTAAACCCTCTTTACACCCGGACATGGCCAAGTGACTAACACTTGCATTAGAATATGGGTAATTGTTATGCATCTGCATTCCAGAAGATGCCCTTAGATGGGGTGTGCCATCCTTTTTTCCTCTTTCTCTTCTTACTTCTTCGTATTGAACCCTGAAGGGGCAGTACAGCATCTTGGGACGTAGTAGCGTCACCATATAGACGAGTAGAGAAAACTTTTGACTTTGCAGAGTGGGACTGTATTGACTGCTTGAAATTTTACAAAAACGGAGAAAAAATAAATTTCCATCATGTTAGTTCCGCTTTTATATTTGGGATCATCTCATGCTTAAACTCACAGCCTAACTTACGCAGAAAGGAAAAGAGCATGGTGAAGTGTAATATTTCTTGTAGTTTCAGCCTAGCCTGTCTATATGAGCAGTTGCTAAGTCTATTGAATCATTTCATACCAAGTCACAGAAAAAAAAAAAGTGTTTTTTAATTGTTGTGTGACAGTGGGGAGAGGTGATAAGGGGGGCATGTCACTTACTAACTCTTTGCATGTTTTACAAGTATTTAAAAAATGTGTCCACTTTTTTGATCCAACAGTGTTTTTGAAGGAGAGTTAAATAATCAATATTTGAAATTCATCATTTCTTCTTTCTTGAGCATTTTATGATGCAACTCTAATCATTTGCAAAATGGCTAAATGTGAGTGAGCTGATACAAAGGCTGATCTTTTCTTCAACTGGGTAAGTGGTGATCCTAAGATGATCAATATGTGTCAACACAGCCACTTCAAGCAAATTATTTATATTGATAAAAAGCTCAGACCTTAACCCAGCTTGAACTCTTAAGTATTATAGAAATAATAAATCAAAAAATTCATCATTTAATGCATTTCTTAGCAAATAAAGGAAACTATTTTCTTTAATGCGTCTACTGAGTAAAATCCCACAGGAAACTACATATGACCTTGACACGTGATATCTGTTTATGGTAATAAGAATGTAATAAATTAAAATCTGATGTGACTACATTTATGTTTCTATACATTTATGAAATAAACTCTAGCCAAAATCTAAATTTAAAAACCACATTTCTAAAGTTAGATTTTTTAGTATTAAGTGTTTTAATGATAGAATAAAGCTTCAATCACTTTGATTTTTAACTGAGTGTGAAAATTTAACCTGATAAATTTATATTGGAATGAATTATTTATACCCAGGGGGATCATACTCACACTTAAAAAAGTTTTACTGTAATGTGGAATTACTTATTATTCTCTCTGAAATATGTAATCAGCATATTTGGCATGTATCAAAGTTATGTTTAATAAAGAAAATGCATGTTTGTATATATGCTGCTGTGAATACAAATTGCCTCAAAACTTACTGGCTTAAGACAACGTCTCTTTTTTTTGTTAATGTTCCATTGGGTCAGGAACATAAGAAGTAATCAGCTGGACAGCTGCATCCTGTAGCATCTCTTCCTTTGCTTCACTGGAAGGTATAAAAAGTTTACTCACGTCTGGAGTTGGAGCCTATGTTCTCCTTCCTGTGTTCTATTCCTCGCCATCTGGGAACATTGGGCTTCCTCACAAAATGGTGGTCACCTGTATTTCTTAAATGACATCTGTCTTCCAAAAGGAGTGTACCAACATAGGTGACACAAGAAGCTGCAAGTATCTTTAAGCCCAAACTTGGGAGATATACAACACCACTTGTGATCATTATATTGGTCAAAGTCAGCCTTCGGGCCTGCTCGCATTCAAGGGGAATAGAAACCCCTCATCTCAATGAAAAGGGGCAAATAATTCGTGGCCATCTTTAATCCATTATGTTGTTTAGGCCATATTTCTGATATGAAGTTAAACATAAGAAGAAGTTACATATATTCATAAATTAGAAAATGGAGAAGAAAAAGAACTTTCATTATAAAATTATCCTGCCAGTTTCTAGGCTCCTTTAAAAACCATTGTCTATGAATAATATGAAAGTTTCAGAAAGCTGCTACTAGAATTTGAAGAGAATCTCTAAGTATATGCTTTAAATAGTATATTTTTACCAAATGTCTTAAAAAGTGACAAGAGTGAGAAAGTTTATTGAACTAAGAGAAAAAGAAAAGCCTTAAAATAGATTGCCCAGTTTCTTCATTCATGCGATTATTTTTTCATTTATTCATTCATCCAACAAATATTTCTTGATATCCCATTGTGAGCCCAGGGATTTTGTTAGGCAAGAAGGCTGTAACAATAAAGAGAAAAATATTGTTTTCTTTTCTTCACTGTGCTTACAACTTAATGTTACAAATTACTCCAACGCTTAAGATTATTCAGCTGAAGTTTTCGATAATGTAAACCAGCAAAATTCTTTGTATAATCTGTAAATGAATTTTATCTGAAAACTATTACATAAAACAATAAAATACAAATTGCTGGATGCATTCAGTTATTCAATCAAATAGGCATAATTGAAGGTTTTGTTATATCCCTAGTCCATCCTAAATCTTTAGGCCAATGCGTAAACCGTGTTTTAACAAAAACAGATGCCTCCCAGCACACAGGACAGCTACAGCTGCTCCATAGCTCCACATGGGACCATCTTCTCTTTGCTTACCAGCCCATCCCCAGTTCCAAGAAAACATGAGCTTCTTAAAACAAAGTTGAAAATCTAGTGGCTTGCGAGTCAGCTGGCAGTGTTTCTGCATTTTTAAGCAGGCTTGGATACTGGGGGAAGCTTAGTGTTCACTCTGTAGCTGACCTCTCCGAGCCAAGTTCAGCGTGGTGTGAGTTATCAAACCTGACAGCCTTTTGGCAAGTCTTTGAAGGCTCTCTGGCCAGACTCCCTTCCAAGCTCATCTGGGATCAATTAGGATAAATAATAGTTCTTGCAATAGTTAGTTTCTACCATGCTTTTTAAAAGTATTTAGTGTGCAATAATGCAATTTATGGCTTACCTGTACCATGCTATCCATTCAAAAGAAAATAAAATAAAATCAAAAGGTTAAAGTGTCCTGTGAGTTGCAGAACAACACGGTGAGGGAAAAGTACCAGAGAGGCCAATATTTTGACAATTCTTTTCTCTCCACATTTATCTAAAACATAAGTAAACATAAATACAAAACTATAATATTTTTCAAAATCTGGATTCTTATCCCAACAGCAATATTTTGAAAGTCCGGTTAAAACATAAACCATACATACACACACACACACATAAAAACACACATACTCACACACAAACACACATACACATACACACACAAACACAAACAAACATACACATACACAGTCAAGGACTTTTAACTGCCCTCAGCAACCAAAGAGATCTGCTAGTAAATAAGGCAGATTTTTACTTCTAGGACAAAAAAAAAATGAATTTAAGCTCAAATGGAAGGTACTCTATAGAAACTACTAGTACAATAACAAATAATAATTTTCTATAGCAAGATTAAGGCCACATTCAGTAATGCTAACGTTCTGGCTTCATGTGAACCAAGTTTTGCTTTTATTGGGTGTGTTTCTCTTCATGTGGCCTGAGGGCAAGGTACTGCAACTATTTCATGCTGATGTTTAAAACTTTGCTGTTTGCAAGACGTTTCTTTTTTGACCTTAGTTCTTTCAGTTGCTACTGAAATCATGAAACTATCATGGCACTTCTTTAAGGACTGTGTAGGTTTGACTTTGGTCTGTCATAAAATGTAACTGCTTGTTTAAAATAACTGTAAGTTAAAATGTTACTCTATATTTGCCTTATAAGTGTTTTCTGCTTCACTTGGAGTCTTCTGTTTTGGCCTCCCTTGCTTAAATTTTTTACAAGAAAGATTTATTGTTAATAGGAATGTCTGGGTTTTTTGTTTCCTTTTTCATTCGGAGATAAGTTATTTGAAGTCCTATTATGGAAAACATTTACATAAATTACAAGAATTAAGATTTTTTTTTCCAGATAGATTTTATCCATTAAATGAATATCTTTGTTAACTTAGAATGACAGTGAAAAATGGTATCAATACTGTGGATAAAATAATTTAATAATGTTTACAAACATTCAAACAGCCCCTTGAATGCAAGTGATTGTTGGCTCCTAAAGTCGGCTAAAATACTCATCTGGTAATGTCCCTGGTAACTGCTAAAGATACAGTGATGCTTAGATATGCACCTTTGCTCTTCCAAAGCTTACTACTATGCCTAGATGACTTATGTGCTCGCTCCAGCTCAACCTCTAAATTTACACAGTTGTTGGAGCTGGGACTGAATTCCAAAACACAGTTCATTTTGTAGCGTGCATTTTAAAATGAGCACAATATAACATTGGTTAAGTAATGCATAGAGGATTTCATTGTACTTCAGTATAAACTCTCTGAATATGGGGTGTGTGTGTGTGTGCACACGTGCTCATGCATGCATACACTATTAAATGAATCGTTGAAGAACATGGTATAATATTATATATTCAAATTATCTAACAGATCTTTTTTTATTGCTGAATTCTAGTTGAAAGCTAATGAAAAATATACTATCAAATTCAGGGTAACAAAAATATTTAATTCTGCTTAATTTAACAAATATTTATAGCCTTAATATATGTTTTCACAGTTTGAAATATAGGAGACACAAAATATAGAAGGCTTAATTTCCAGTCAGAAAAGAATTTAGAATTTTCATGAAAATTTTTCTTAGGAAAATAATAAAGAAGTAGCATTAAATGATGGCTAATAATCCATAGTGAGTGCTCACAAATACTGGTAACCACAACAGGAAGAAGACAGCGCTGATCATGGACTGACATGTTTACGGGAGATTTCATCACAAATGGATAATTGCCTCTAAATAATATAGAAATGACTTCAGTTATAACATATTGTAGCATATTTTACTCCTGCAAATGATATCCATCAATTATGTATACAATATTTCTTACACTTATTTCAATAGAAATCAATTATACCCTTAGGGAAAGAATCTTTGATGACTCACTATGTCTATTTTGCACAAACCTTCTAAAGGCAAACACCAATAGAAAACACCCTGTAGTGCAAGGCTAGGTCCAGAGTTTTGGGTTAGAAGTGTCTGCTTGTATTTTTATCAGTTTGTTTTGATTTTTACATAAATAACATTAATTTTTAGTTAGGCATATTTTTCTTATCTTTTTTTATATTTATGTTAACTTTCTTTAATATTATTAGATTCATTCTTTAGTTTTTCTTCTATTTTTATTTGGAGCTTAGTGTATAACTTTCAAATTTACATTTTTTAAATAAATGGCAATTTAATATTCTTTAAAAATATTTCTTATGGTATTTTAGCATTAACATTTTACTATTTAATGCCAATATATAAAACAAAATTAATAAAAGTATAAATCTATGATGTTACATCTTCTGCAATTTACTTTAAAATACTTCAAAGTAAGCAGTGGCATGTGTACAGGTAGAAAAGTTAATTGCAATCTACTTCCTAGAGCTATTAGAGCACACTTGAAGGACGTTATCTGAAATCTATATTCTATAATTAGCTAACAAAAGCACATATTACTAACTTAATGCAGGTAGTTTGATAGCTTGTCTCCAAAGATGGCTTCCAAGGAGCCAGCCTTCCAGAACCTGTGTAGTTTTTGCCAACAAAGAAAGGTGAGATAATTCTGAACCTACACTTTAAGAAAGGCTGTTGATTTCCAATTTTGAGATCTTGGAAACATTGAGCAGACATGAAAGATATCCAGTTACACCTGCTGGAAGGACTGTGTGAGATACCCTAAGACCATGTGTATTAGTCAGGGAACTAAAAGGGTAGATATACATATACAGGGGAGTTTATTAAGGAGAATTGACTCACATGATCACAAGGTGAGAACCCCACAATAGGCTGTCTGCAAGCTAAGGAGCAAGGAGGCCAGTCTAAGTCCCAAAGCTGAAGAATTTGTAGCCTGATGTTCGAGGACAGGAAGCATTCACCATGGGAGAAAGATGGAGACCAGTAGACTAAACCAGTCTAGTCTTTTCATATTCTTCTTCCTGCTTTTATTCTAGCCGTACTGGTAGCTGATTAGATGGTATCCCCCCAGACTGAGGGTGGCTTTGCCTTTACCAGTCCACTAACTCAAATGTTAATCGCCTTTGGCAACACCATCACACACACCCCCAAGAACAATACTTTGCATTCTTCAATCCAATCAAGTTGATACTCAATATTAACCATCACACCACGTAACAAAGAAAAAGGCACAGTTGTCTCCATGTTCAAGTTGAGGTTGTGATGACAGCCAATCCAGGCACTTTTTCAATGCAACTACATGAGAAATCACAAGTGAAACAAACAAAAAAAATGAAGCACATTGAGAAGAACCAAAGGCTTAGCAATAAAGAAATAAGTTAAAATAGGGGAATAATAAACAAACAAAAAACAAAGGAAGCAAGCTGTCACTGGAGGCTGAATGCATTACTTTCTCAACCTGATAAAATGTATTTGCAAAACACCCTTATAGTTAACATACTTAATGGCAAAAAAAAAAAACCTCATCTTGCTTAAATCAGAAACAAGGCAATAATGTCCATTTTTACAATTTTTATTCAGCACTGCACTAAAAGACTTGGCCAGTGGAAGAAGGCAAGAAAAAAATAAATCAAAACAATACATATTTGTTTGCAAATGTCATAATATTTTATATATAAATTTTAAGTAATCTGCAAAATATATCTTACAACTCTTAAGTAAATTAAATGAGATTACAGGCATATGGTAAACATACAAAAGTCTATATTTCAATGTAATGATAATAAACAATTACAAAATGAGAGACACATCTCTTACGACAGCACTGTCCTGGGTTGAAAGACACATCTCTTACAACAGAACTGTGCTGCGTTGAACATTCTCCCCCAAATTTATGTCTACCTGGAACTTGTGAATGTGATTGTATTTGGAAATAGGGTCTTTGCAGATGTAATCAAGTTAAAATATGGTCATGCTTGATTAGGGCTTGACCTGATAAAAAGAAAGAAATTTGGATACCAGCACAGGGAGGGAAGAATACCATATGAAGATGGAGGCTGAGATTGGAAGGATGAGTTGACAAGCCAAGGAACACAAAGATTGCCAGGAAACAACAGAAGCCTGCAGAAATTTTATGCTTTTTAATTTTTAATTTTTGATTTTTATGGGTACATAGAACATATATGCATTTATCAGTACATGAGATATTTTGATATAGATGTGCAATGTGTAATAATCACATCAGGGTAAATGGGGTACCTGTCACCTCAGGTATTTATCATTTCCTTGTGTTACAGATATTTCAATTATACTATTTTGATTATTTTTAAATGTAAAATAAATTATTGTTGGCAGTCTTTACCCTGTGTTTGCACCAATCGGCATTAACTCTATTTTGTACCCATTAACCATCCCCACTCCCCACTCCCACTATCCTTCCAAGCCTCTGGTTACCATCATTCTATTTTCCATCTCCGTGAGTTCAATTGTTTTAATTTTTAGCTCTCACAAATAAGTGAGAATATATGAATTTTGTCTTTCTGTGCATGGCTTATTTCACTTGACATAATGTCCTCTAGTTCCATTCATGTTGTTGCAAATGACAGGATATCATTCTTTCTATGGCTGAATAGTACTCCATTGTGTATTTGTACTGCATTTTTAAATCCATTCATCTCTTGATAATACTCAGGCTGCTTTCAAATCTTGGAAGCCAAAAGAATTTTTGATGAAATCAACCAAACAATCGTCAAATTTATATGGAAATATAAGGGACTTTCAATAGCCAAAATAATTTTCTTTTGGTGGCTATAAATGTGTGGGTTTTTTTTAACGTTGTCTTATTATTATTGTATAAAAAGCAAAGCTCCCATCCAGCTGCTTCATTAACATCCTGGATTATAGGTGAAATAATGAAACTCTGCTGGAGTGAGCATAGGATCTTCTACAGTGTGGGCCTTTGATTTTGAGGACTTACAGGATATGATTTCAAGATTACAAAGCTGTGTTACAAGACAATGCATCAAAGCATAAGGAAAAACATGGAACAGGATATAACTGAATTAGTCCATTCCCTCACTATCTGAAAATATTCAGGTAGTTCTTTATAGTAGTGAGGGAATGGACTAATTCATCAAAATATTTTTTGATAAGAGAAAAAAGGGGGGAAGGCATTATTTTTAACCTCCTTTTATTACAAAATGCTCAAAGCATAATAGCTGACATGCCAAATAAAGGCTTTGGCAGATGATTATTAAAAGCACATGGACTCAAAGGGCTTGTATGAGTCGAAAAATGACAAGTCAATACCAGCTACATCATATTCCTCTGTATTTTACTAATTTCCATTACATGGAATCATGAATGATAGTATTCTTAAACTTCATGCTACAACTTAAATTTTTATTATAAGCCTGATTTTGATCCTTTAGTATTAGAAAGAAAGGCAAAAATTATTTTCTGACCATAATACTAAATAAATTACCATTATTATTAATATATATAGCAGTGATTGAGAAAATTTAAAATTAATTTTATATAGTAAGCTACACTTTTGATTTATCAAGTATTTTCTACTGCTTTATGACTGAAATACTTGCTCTTCCTTGAAACACACACTTAAAAAAAGTTACAACTTCTAGAAATGTTTAACTTCACATTCGAACTTAGATTTCCTATCTGGCTAACTGTTCCTCCAAAAATAGGATATAATGAGAAGTGGTTGTTTCTTCTTACTGAAGTTGAACATAGCATGAAGTAACCACAAGCTACCTGAGGTTTGAGTTCATAAATCTTATGTTCATAACAACAAGTACACCTGTTAATTCGTACCTCTACACACTTTTTGATCCATACTTCTTCTAGACTCAATATTAACATAGTTTTACTACGAGTCCAATAAGATTAAATTTAAGATCAAACTATGAACATAGCAGACACTTAAGAAGAGGGCTCAGCTGACTTTTCTTCTAAAGAGCCAGATAGTAACTATTTGAGGTGCAGAAGAGCACATGGTGGCCTCTGTCACAGATTCTCCTTTGATTTTTTAATTTTTATTTTAGGTTTGGGGGTGCATGTTAAGGTTGTATTCATATGTAAACTTATGTCACAGGGTTTTTTTCTACAGATTATTTCATCACCCAGGAATTAAGCCCAGTATTCAATAGTCATCTTTTCTGCTCCTCTCCTTCTTTTCACCCTCCACCCTCAAGAAGACTGTGTTTGTTGTTTCCTTCATTGTGTTCATAAGTTCTCGTCATTGAGCTTCCATTAAAAGTGAGAACATGTGGTATTTAGTTTTCTGTTCCTGCATTAGTCTGCTGAGGATAAAAGCCTCCAGCTCTGTTCACGTTCCCACAAAAGATAGGATCATGTTCTTGTACTACAGCTACATAGTATTCCATGGAGTATATATATGTATCACATTTTGTTTATCCAATCTGTCATTGATGGGCATTCAAGTTGATTCCATATTTTTGTTATTGTTAATATACAATGAGTATACAATATTAATATGCAATGAATATACGTGTGCATGTGTCTATATAATAGAACAATTTATATTCTTTTGGGTATATGCCCAGTAATGGGATTGTTGGGTCACATGGTAGATCTCCCTTTAGATCTGTGAGGAATTGCCACACTATTTTGTACAATGGCTGAACTAATTTACATTACCATCTACAGTTTATAAGCAAATGTTCCTTTATTCCCACAACCTCACCAGCATCTCTTATTTTTTTCAACTTTTTATAATAGCCATTCTGATTGGTGTGAGATGGTATCTCATTGTGGTTTTGAGTTGAATTTCCCTAAGATCAGTGATATTCAGCTTTTTTCATGTACTTGTTGGCCATATGTATGTCTTCCTTTAAAAATGTCTGTTCATGTTCTTTGCCAAATATAAAAACCATTTTTAGTTTGTGAGCCATAAAAAAATAAAACTTAAGTATACAAATACTGTTTTGAGTAAAAGGATCAATTTATTATCAGAAAGTTGTCTCCCCTAATGATGTAATTTTAAAATATTGAAATTTCTAAATAGTTTTAAGTATTGTGACTTATAGTCTATATATTCTCAAGGGCCTCTACTTCTGAAATTATATTGAATATGTGGTAGTTCAGGTAACTCTAGCTGCCATAACAGATAATCCAATATTACAGTAATTTTATTTCAACAGCAGTTTATGTTTTGCTAGTGTCCATTTACATTAGCATTTGCAGGATGGGGTGTGTTCCACAAAGTCATTCAGGGCTTTAGGCTAAAGGAAATTCTGTTGCATTCAACACATAGCTTACCAATGCTGAGCACACCCGTAACACTGACATCTAACTAACAGGCTTACATTGAAGAGAGGCTTGTAGGGGTGCATGGAGAGGTTCTTGTGACCAAAGATTAAGAAAGTGCACCTCACTGCTCATATACTACTGGACAAACTCAGTCAGGTGGCCATACCTAGCTTAATGGGAGGTTAGATAGTGTGGACATACTGTGCATCTAAAAGGAAGAAGAAACAAGTTTCATAAATAGATCAACTAGTTTCTGACTCAAGTACATATGGAAAAAAAGACCCCTTTTATAGACACTTGGTTTTAAGCCAGTTTGCGACAAGTTAAACTTGTAGCAAAACTGAGCCCTTCCCATAGGCCTGTCAGAAAATATGTTACTACTATCCAACAAATCATCATATAAACTAACTTCGGCATAGTTATAAAGTCAACCGATTCTGCTCATCTGAAGGGCTTCAACCCTAATCCTGATCATGCCAGGTGAAGGGCAGGCAAGGTAACAAGAGCAGAGGTTTGTTTCTGTCATATCAAATGGCTACTAGAGAATAAGGGAGGTTCTTCTATAATCCTGAAGTTTGGAAGCTCCACAGCCTGAAGGCTGCACTCTTCCCCCAGAGACTTTCATCCTACCCTGCCAGGACCCCTGCAGCCCTGGAATGAGTGTTCAACTTGTGAGTTTTACCCAGTGAATGCTGCACTAAGCCTGGGGTGGTATAAAGGTGCCACTTAAACATTGCCCTGATTTGTATGACTTATTTTTTACTACACATGTTTCATTTTTTATTGATTTCATAGTGTAAACTTACCTTAAAATTTTTAGTCCTCCTATCCATTTTTCTTTACTTTTTTCTATTCTATATTTTAACTTCATCTTTTTTTCAAATTGTATTTTAAACAGAGTTAAGTATAAATGAGAGAAAAAAAGTGAGAAAGAGCTATGAAACTACATATACTAATACAATAAATTTCTATTAAAACTAAAATATTTTATTGGTTTTTAGTGTTGTATTGTAGCTTTACTGTGATAAAACCATATCGATTTATCAGCAACATCCAATAGCATCTGAATAGTTTAGGGCAGCAAAGTTAGAAAATATAGAGCACAAATATTCCAGGGTGTTTAATAAATTATTCCAACCATCCATATTTAGGCCAATGTTATTTTAATAAGAAATTTTCAGATCAGCTATTTACAAGGCATAAACCATTCCCATGACTTGACCTTTATTCCATGAATTGACCTTCACAATACAGAGTCATTTCCACATTCTTTTATTTCTCTAGGAAAATACATAGTGATTATCAAGGTAGTTACTGCAAGAGTAAAGATAAGTAAGTTACTTGAATATTACAAAAATAAAGTATCAATACATAATATATGTAAGTTATTTTTTAAAACAAGTACACATAATTTTGACAATTGAATCTTAAAATTGTCAGTGGAAATGAATTTACATTAGGTGCCCTTTTTAAATAAATTGTTTCAGCAATGTGAATTATTGTATTAAAGAGTGCATTAATTCATCCTTTTGTCATTGCTTTTCTATATTTTTATTTCTGTACCTTACTTTGAGGGGCTAATATATAGAAATTGGAAGCTATTTTCCAAGAGGCAGCATCAAATATCTTGGCTTATTTGCTGTTGGCACAGGGCTGGTCACATATTCATGTTGTTCTTGTACTATTCAGCTGCTCCTCCAGTTTTTTGCAACATCTCTTTCCATGAATGAACTTTGATTAAAATAATTTCATGACTTAAACTATGAGGTTGGAGAATTAACTTGTAACAATTTTGACATAAAATGATTTATTGTAATCTCAGGACTGGGTATTTTTTGAGGTTTCTATGTCATCTCCAATTGAGTGCAGAGACCAATCATAAGAAATGTAGGGGACAAATAATAGTTTTCCCTTTCTCTGCTATGACCCTTTCTGTCGCTACAAAAGAGAATCAAGGGAAGAGATTTAACAAAATAAACAGCATGGAATCATGCTAGAGTATTTTGACCTAACTTTTATACAGTAAAAATAAACAACAATTGTAGGAGTGCATATTTCTAGATTTGCACAAAAGAAAAAATAGCATTTATATAGATGCCTACAACAATAACATTATTTGCTTACATCTACTCAGTAATTCATAATCACTCTTAAGAATCTTTCTTCCAAACACTGATATTTTAATCTGGAAATCTTGATTTTGTTTAAAATTTGAAGGAACAGTTTGGGTATTGTTGTACTTACACATACTTGTGTGTGAACTAAAATAGTTTAAACTTTTATTTCAAACACACACACAAATAAATCATGTCAAGCTTTATCTAATTTAGGGAAAGGAAAGGGAGCAGTAAAGAGAATATGAAGAAAACTTCTAGTTGCCTTTTGATTGGAGGAGTTGTTTTAATCAATGACTTTCTAGAGCTCTACTTACCAGTTTAATAAAGTCAATACTTAATAAAGATGATGAAACATTACATTAAAATAGTTTGGGTGCTAGTACTTCCTACTTTTCAAATTTGACTAGAGTATAGTTTGTATTTCACCATAAAATAATGATTGGCAAGCAACAAACATCACAAATGTGCTGTATTGAAAATGTCTACATCAAAGAAATAGAAGATTTCTATGATGGCTTTATGGCTTAAAACAAATTCCTAGTTATACTTTGTAAGAGGAAAAAATACATTCATTTGAATTAATAATTAATTACTATTATTATTAATCCACCTGTAATTGAAGTCAAGGAAAAGGAAAACTTGAATTACCAATAGCCAAAATATTAGAATCACCATAACAAAATACACTTGAACAATATTCTACACTGATTTTAAATATATCAATACATTATTTTCTATCAGAAGTTCTCAGAAATGTCTTTGTATCACTGAATTACATTTTATTTTTAAGTACTGGAAGTTGTTTGCAATATTTGTCCTATTCAGATTTTAAATTTCTCCTGTAATCTTTCTTTCCCTAATGACTTAGTCACATACAAAATGTGCTATACATATACTGAAATCCCTTCATAATTCAAAATAGACAATATGAATCTTAACTATTAAAGTGTTTTTAATGTATACATAAGTTCTCAAAGACTACCGAAATATGTAAAGTTATTTGCTCCTCTAATAAGTATACAAAATCTCCATGCTTTGTGGTATATCTGTTTCTTGTTTTACCTGTCAATTCTTAGCTGTCCATTGGTCTGTTTTTCATACCCTGACCTTTTCTGGAAAAGAAATTAAAAAGCCATGTTGGCTCAGTAAATAGTCTAATTTTATAGACTATATGAAGACAGTGGAGACTTAGGGAGCCTTCTTTCCTTCTTTATAGACTAATGCCATGAAATGAAAGAATCTAGAAAATCACTAACTTGCTCTGTGATCCAGACAAAGTTATTTAACCTACATCACTTTGGTTTTTTATTGTAAAGTAAATAGTTCCAACCAATAATGTCTCTAAAGCCTCCTCCTTAACATAAAATTTTATAATCACATTTTATATTTTATTTTTTCATAGATTTATGGGATACACAAGCATTCCTGTAACATGGCTATATTGCATAGTGGTGAAGTCTGGAAGTGATATCAATGTTAATACATATTTTTGTTCTCTAAGGGAGTTAAAAATTAAGTAATTTACATATTTTGAAACAATGAATGCAGAAGCAAAACAATAATTTGTGTAGTTTACTAATTAATATAAGCTAAAAATGGTAATATAAAAAAGCATTCCCACCTTGAGAGTCCAACTGATGATAATCACTATTGCAAATAATTTCGTTATTTTTTTAGGTTCTTCTTTTAAAAGAAAATTATTTTATGATTACAGATTAAGTGTATAATATTAATGGGGTACATGAGATATTTTGCTACAGGCATGCAATGTGTAATAATTACATCAAGGTAAACTGGGTTGCCATAACCTCAAGCATTCATCATTCCTTCACATTGTAAACATTCCAATTGCAGTCCATGAGTTATTCCAAAATGTACAACAAATTACCGCTAGCTTTAGTCATCCTGCATTGCTTTCAAATATTAGATCTTATTCATTGTATCTAACTGTATTTTCTACCCATTAACTATCTCCATTTTCTACCCCAACTTCCCACTATTCTTCTTAGCCTTCGGTAACCATGATTTTGCTATTTAGATACACTATTCATCTTTGCCAATTCACTCATGCTGGAGCTCTATTTATACTCCCAATTACAGTTCATCCAATAATAGCAAAATGTCATTTAGTTGTTGAACTACCCAATCCCCACATAAATTTTTGTCAAAGTTGCATTTTTAAAAGTGATTGACCATTGATTTTTTTTTTCAAGTATCTCCTTCAATTGGATCACAATCAACAACCAGCCAGTGGAAAGTTTTGCAAAATTCTTGGCTTTCTGTACCAACCTAATAGCAGATGAATATTTTCTCACTACAGATGAAACAAGTGTTTCTCTTTGGATAGGTTTTCCCATTAAACAAACTTTCGCCATTGAAATCTATGTTTAGATTTGGTCTGTTGGGGCATTGCAAGTTAAATAGATATTTGCTGAAATATGTTTTATATTGCTGACTCAGAAACATGTTAATTGTTCTATGAATTTAGCAATAATCAGCAAGTATTATTTAAAAATAATTACTTTGTCAAAAGGTGGTTCTTCTGATGTTTGGTTATTTTTGGCATATGAAGTAGACTTCAATATTAAAAAATTACTTAAGCTATCTGCAGCAAAACACATAACTGTTGCTTAATTAAATAGGAAAAGGGAAAAAAAAGGTTCTTTCAAAAGGTCACACCTATATTTATTTTGGGCAACTTGCTCTTCTTGACCTCAGTTTCCTGTGTGTAAAATGATGAGTTTGCATTAGATGAGTTCCACAGTCTCTCCAGCTCTAAATTTCTAGGACTCTGTGACCCCATTTACAAGCCTCACTAAGCTAATCTACCACAGATGTATTCTTATCCATTTTCAGTGCGAATAAACATCAGCACTGGAAAACAGCTAATAAGAAGCTAAATGTTTTTGATGGTGCAAACAGAGATTGATAAAAATGCAAACACAGTTTAGTTCTCGTTAGATAGAAGTGAATTTGTTTAGTCATTCTTGTTGTTACCCATTACATATAAAGTTGGAATTTCCACCTAAGTTCAGTGTATTATCCCTGTTTTCTTTTCCATCTCCACTTTACTTTTGTAGATTCAAATAAGTTGAGATAAGCGCTGGTTTAAGGGAAGAATAATTTGTTCTTGTCCACACCTCATATCTTCCCTTTTCCCCTACCCCAAATGCTCTGATGCCCCATGTATGGTTATAAGGCATATGCTTCTTAGAAGTCAATGTGATTACAAGTTAAGAATAAAATGACCTATGGCTAATCCTGCTGTTGCATTTTGCCTTCAACATATCCATTCCCTCCTTCTCCTTTGTCAATAAAGCTCATCAGACAAAAATATTTCCAATCTTAGAAAATTAATCTAAATCAATCAAGATAATGCTTTATCTTTCCCGAAACTATGAAATTTGCCCATCTCCTTGCTCTGTGACTCAGTTATAGACAACGAGAGTAACGGGTAAGTCTGCTGGAGAACTCTGGGGCTGACTTTAGCTTTCTTAATGAAGGGAACCTTCATATATACCCCACTCACTTCTCCCTTCTCGTTTTGATACCTACGGTTGTAGTCACCAGCTTGTGATCATACAGAAAGGCCAAGAGAAAGACAGATGTAAGGAGGGTCTGATGTTATTGAATAGCTGAACCAAAATTAAACAACAATTAATATCTAAACTTTTCTTCATATCAGAGAATATCAAGATATGTGTTTGTAGTAGTTGCAGTGCTGGATGTCCTCGACATCCCCATCAGGTTGAGGTAGTTATTCTCCCAGCTGCTATGAAGGTTATGTGTTGATATCTGTCAGAGATCCAGCCATCTTCCAGAATTGTATCAGCTGAAGAATGCTTCCTCAGCTAAGGACATGCCTCCTTCCTGGGGAAACCCACATCTAATGACAATTTGTGTGGAACTGTAACAATCTGAGTGACTCTCCCCAAAACAGGGTAACTTTGAAGGTCCCTTTCTTCTGTGAGGCATCCCTCAAATTTGGTTGAGTCCATGTTATAAATAAAACCCACAGGTATGTTTCATCCGACTCATATACTATTTTAAAAAATATTACCAACATTAAAAACTGGAGAGTTTTACATAAAAATTTAGATTTCTGGATTTTATTGAAAAAAAAATTAAAAGATCTAGCAATACCGAGCTGACATTCCTTATATGACAACAATTGGCTGGATCTATGTAGCTTCTCTCCAATAAGAAAAGAATGTGTTCTTATTTACCACAGTCCCCACCACTCCCTAATATTCTCCAATCCTGGACCTGAGCATCGGTTGCTATGTATCACCATATTTGCCATAAAGTTTTACACTATAGAGAAATATATTCTTCTGTGAAAGACCATGTTTTTATCAAAATCAGTATGGTATAAAGTGAGATCTTAAGGTGGAAAAAGGATATTTACTTATCTAGGTGAGAAACAATCATACACATTTATCCTTTTTAATTTGCATTATTGATCTAGCCTTGAATCAGGGGAAAATACTCACTCTTTCTTGAAGTTCCACAAAGAAATGTCAATTCAGTAAAAAGATGGCTTTTTTTTTTTCTTTTTTTTTTTTTTTTGAGACAGAGTCTCATCCTGTTGCCCAGGCTGGAGTGCAATGGTGCAATCTCGGCTCACTGCAACCTCTGCCCCCCAGATCAAGAGATTCTCCTGCCTCAGCCTCCTGAGTAGCTAGGATTACAGGCATGTTCCACCACACCAGGCTAATGTTTTCATTTTTAGTAGAGACAGAGTTTTACTATGTTGGCCAGGCTGGTCTCGAACTCTTGACCTTGTGATCCACCCGCCTTGGCCTCTCATAATGCTGGGATTACAGGCATGAACCACTGCACCCGGCCAAATGACCCTTCTTTAACCACATAATATTGGCTTTAGGATAGGCTTTGGTATATAAGTAGATGAATGAATGAATGAATGAATTATAATAGAAAATGATCTAGAACCAACCCATTTCTCACATCGCATAAATCAGGAAGGCTCTGAGGGAGGCTTTCTGAACTTTAGGTTGTGAAATAAATGTGTATATTTTGAATCTCTGCAGGAATATTGATACGTCTCCACCAGCTGAGAACACCACACAAAATATGATGGATCTTTGTTTCTAAAAGATGCTCATTAGAGTCTTTTATAGTATCAACCAATAGGGACTTTGAAGGACATGTCCCAGGAATTTATGATTGCCCTTGTCCTGTTCATTATTTTTTTTTAACTCAAGAGCTAATAAAGACATGGATGATTTACTTAACATTTTTTAGATGACAGTATTTTGGAAATGAATGCCTCCATGCTGGATTGCAGGTTCAGTTTCCAAGACTAGAATGTTAACCACACCACTGATTTAGTTTGCAGGTTCAGTCCACACGATAAACTGAGATTTAAAAAAAAAAAAAAAGAAGATGTTATATGAAATGGGAGATATAACTCAAGAAAAGAATCCTTAAAACATATGTGGGAAAAAGCCCAATAGGAATGAATGTGTTATATGGCCTTCAAGAAAATCTAAATAGTGTGATGATATTAACAGACATATTGAACTTAGGCTGGGCATGGTGGTTTATACCTATAATCCCAGCATTTTGGGAGGCCCAGGTGGGGTGATCATTTGAGCCCAGTAGTTCAAAACAGCCTGGGAAATATGGTGAGAACTTGTCTCTGTGACAAATTTAATAATTCACTGTAATGGTTAGTATTGAGTGTCAACTCGATTGGGGGATGCAACGTATTGCTCCTGGGTACATCTGTTGGGGTGTTGCCAAAAGAGATTATCATTGGAGTCAGTGGACAGGGAGAGGCAGATCCACCCTCAATCTGAATGGGCACCGTCTAATTAACTGCCAGTATGGCTAGAATGAAGCAGGCAGAAGTAGGAAAGAGCAGCCTTGTTGAGTCTTCTGGCCCTCATATTTCTCCTGTGCTGGATGCTTCCTGGCCTCAAATATCAGACTTCAAGTTCTTCAGCTTTTGGACTCATGGACTTACATCAGTGGTTTCCCAGGGCCACTTGGGCCTTTGGTCACAGACTGAAGGCTGCACTATCGCTTCTCTACTTTTGAGGTTTCGGGACTCGAACTGATCCACCACTGGCTTCCTTGCTCCTCAACTTGCAGACGGCTTCTCAAGGGACTTTATGATCATGTGAGTCAATTTTCCTTAATAAATTCCCTTTCATATATACGTGTATTCTATTAGTCTGTCCCTCTAGAAAACCCCGACTAATACATTTTCCAAGCATGGTGGCACATGACTGTAGTCCCAGTGGCTCAGGGGGCTGAAGTGCGAAGATTGTTTAACCCTGAATGGCAGAGGCTGCTGTGAAAAGAGACCAACCACTGCCCTCTAGCCTGAGTGACAGAGCTCAAAAAATAAAAATAAAATAAAAAGCTAGGTTTTTCACACTATATATTTGTCAAAACTTTTCCAGTTGGTACTTTTATTTCTTAGTGTTGCAAACATTGGTGGGCATGCACATGTGTTGTGTGTAGTGGTGGTGGTGGTGTGTGTGTGTGAGTGTGTGTGTGAAAGAGCCAATACAGAAATGGCAGAAGCAGAAATACTGAGTCAAAAGCATGTCATAGGAAAATGAGTTAAGTAAGTTGGGATTTATTAACTTGTACAAATGATATGAAAGCCATGCATAAGTTTAATTCAAAAGGATGATCAGGTTTAGAGTAATTAGATCTACTTCTGTAACTCTAAGAGGTAAAGTAATATTAAAAAATAAAAGTTTAACATAAGAATTTTTTTTTCAAAATGGGATCATTCCCCCACCTAAAGTAAATAAATAGATAAAATAGACTATAAAAGGGAAATTGTTTGTTGTTACTACCCTTTCCTTACTCAATTGAAGTTTGGAGAAGTATCAGATCATATGATATTGAAGATCACACCCATCACTGGGAACTTGTCATTTGATGAAAATAAAAAAAAGAAAGAAAAATGTTTGGTTCTCAACCTTTCAAATCCAGACACTGGATGGTTGTTATCGCTTTACATCAGACTGACCTTGCTTTCACGGAATATTGTCATTTTTTTGGCCACTCAGCATCTAAACAAACTTTCTCTTTCTGGGATATTTACTCTCATTACCTCCTGACAGACTTGGCCAAACAGATGTTCCCGCCTAAGACTTTGAATCTGAAAAAGGGGAACACAGAGACCATGGGCAACTAAGAAATTATTCATAGCAGAGCACAACAGTGCTAGCAACACTGACAGTCTTGTGGTGCCAGCAAGAACCAAAAGAAGTGGCCTACATAAATTCCCTTAATTATTGACCATTTTACAAGTCTGGTTCAGCCTCATAAAAATTTTGTATGCTTCTTCATGGATTTCTTAATTGTCCTTCAAAAGTTAACTGGAGACAATTTCTGTTGCTTGCAGCCAATAAGTTGACCTAGTAAAAAAATTCATGAGAGACTATTTTATAGAAGTCAATGCAAAGACATTAATTTACAGGGATTAAAACTGTAAGTTCACTTTGCTGCCTTATGGCCAGCATATTCTCTTATGAGAGAAGTCTGTATGGGAATCTGTGTTATGATCAGAAGATTTGAGAAAGATGGAATCTGTGAGAGAGTTTTATGACACACGTGGTTACAGTTGATCATGGGATCAAACACTAAAGCTTTAGCTCTAATATATATATATATATATATATATATATATATATATATATATATTTGCTATTTCTCATTAGCAAAGCTTTTATACTATGGAGGAAAAAGGAAAAGAAAGAAGAAATTCTGAGTTTCTCTAAATTTCTAAAAGTATTTGGATGTGCTAAAAACTAGTCCTCTCGGTTTCCCCATTTTAAATATTTCACAATCATGCATTATACTTGGTACATGTTAATACCAACTTTTTCCTTTGCTGTTTTTGAAGTGATATGAAGAAACTGTAACAAGGTTTCTTTATAATCCATTTAATTATCATTTTTTCAATGCTTTTCAATACAGCAACTACTTGTTATGTTTTGGGATTACTTTTGCTATTGTTAGACAAACCTAAGGTTGAATGCGTGCTTCTAGAAGAACTTAAAAATATATAAAGCTTGCTAACAATAAATTATTATGGTCAGTGTTTTTTCAGTGTAGTGATTTATCTAAACTACTCATGATGTAAACTTCTTTTAAAATTAGAATAGTTTCCCTCTCTGTTAAATATATTATTATTGTATTTTCAGTGATTATGTTAACAATTAGACAAGAGTAAAAATTTCTTCTTGTGCCATCCTTATTTCTTAAGAACTTAACTGTTGTTGAATAAATAGTATGTGTGTTGCTTATTAAATGTATTCTAAATGCATGAAATAAGAATGTATCTATAGCATAGTGGAAAAACACAAGTTTTAGAATTATGTACCATAGATTTATGTTTCCGTTTTGCTACTAATGTATTGTTTGTCCTTATGTAAGTCAGCAAATACAAATGAAATCAAGTAGTAACTCTATGTTCCTCTTTTGCATAATAAGTATTTTTACATGTTTGAGATCAAATGATAGTGTGTATTAAAGGTATTTATAAGCTAAAATATTTTATAAATAATAGTTGTACTTATTAAAAATTAGAGATTAATAAGTTGTTACATTAAACATATGTTTGCCATCCACTGTTAGTAAAATATAATTGGCTTTCTCAAAATTTTATTTCATAAAGCAAAATTTCCCACATTTGCTATCCTGTTATCTGTTGTGTTTTTCATTATCATCACAAATGGATTCAGACTGGCTACCATGTAAGAACTCTCATAAATGCTAGGAATGCCAAAAGTTGCTGTCCTCAACTATCTAATTGTATTCTTAAAATAGCTTCACATATTATGAAGATAAATAACTAACGACACAGCAGAACACAGGGTGAATAGCACTGAGTCATGCAGTTTATGAGCATAATGTGGATAGAAGAGAAAATCACTGTTGCTTCTGTCCCTTGGAGGGGGTGGACTATAGCTGAAACTCAAGGGAACAGTGTTCATTCTGCTTAGGGAGCATTGTGAGAAAGAGGCTGTTGCCAGCTATTTGTGTTTTTAAAGTCACTGCATGCATGTGTGGTAATTGGTTATAACAACTATAGGAAACTCATACAAATTTTGACACTCAAGAGTTATATCCTGCTATAACAAATATCTATAAAATGTCAAACTAGCTTTGGAATTGGGCAGTGAGTGAGGATAAGAGAATTTTGAAGGCCATGCTAGAAAAACTTACACTGTTTTGAACACATTGTTAGTAGAAATGTGGTTGTTAATTATTCTGCTAGAAAGGACTTAGAAGGAAGTGAAGAGAAGAGCATGGTAAAGAAGGCATAAACTGCATTAGAGCACACATGAAGCATTATGAACAGATTTAGTAAAAGTAGGGACATAAAAAGTGCTGTTGGTGAAGGCTTAGAAGGAAATAAAAAACATGTATTAAAAACTTGAGGAAGGAGTTTCCATATTATATAGGGGTAGAAACTTGGCAGAATTGTCCTACGTTCAGGTGAAAAACAGAATTTGTAAATGATGAAATTGAATATATAGGTAAGGATATTTCCAAGCAAAGAGTTGAAGAAGCAGCCTGACTTCTTTTTTTCTGCTTATAGTAAAATGCAATGAGAAAGAGATAAATTGAGAGAAGAGCACTTTAAACAAAAGAAACCAAGACCTAACGATTTTGGAAATTCTCAGTTAATTCAGATTGAAAAAAAATGTTAAAATTAAGAAATTCATTAACAGGGATAGATAATCTAAAGAAACAGCCTAGGACATGGCTGTAACAATCTTTTTATTTATACATCAGCAGGTTGCTAATGCCTCAAATAGATCCAAAGTACTCAATTACAAGAGGCTCTTTGAAGAGATTAGATTTCTTCAATCAAACCAAAGAGCATCTAGGAAGCTTAAGGCTGCTGCCCCTCACGTTTCTCAGCAGAAGGCCAAAACAGAAGACTGATTATCTAAGAAAGATCTCTGAAAGAGTCTCATAGTATGGAGTGAACCCCTATAGCATACATGGGAGACCCACTTGATTTTTGAGAATTTTATATTAGGAGAGACAGTGTCAGTTTGTACTGAAATAACAGAGGAAATATGAAATGAAAGAAGACTATTAAACTTCCAAAATTCTGGCAGGAAACAAGCTTACACAACTACTCAGCTGCAAAGACCTGCCACTCTTTATACACGGGAAAGGATGACTCAGAGGAGGAAGCCACAGGTTTAAAAGGAAAAGCTGAAAGCAACATCGTATTAGTCTTGGATCTTGGAATGTAATGGAGATTCTCTAGCAGAATCTACAAGTGGCTTTGGACAAGTGATTGTTTTTTACCTGCAATTTTCTCCCTCTTGAAAACAGGAATGTCTGTAACTATTATCCTATGCCTGTCCTACCATCATATTTCAGAAACAGATAACTTATTTTTTCACTTTCAAAGAACCACAATAAAGAGAAATTGTGCCTTAGAATGGATTACACCAGAGCTTTTCTCATGCATAAATTAAATAATTTAGGTTATGTGATCTGAAGCTTTTGAGTGGGTGAGGTGACATTTTGGATGTAGAATTGATGCTGTAGTGAGTCCAGAATTCTGGGGAACTTGGTTTAGCTTAATGAATTTTGTAGGTGAGATAGACGTAAATCTTTGGAGTCTAGAAAGTGGAATGTGCTACCCAGAATAATCATCCCCCAATGATGTCAATATCCTAGTTCCCAGAACCTATAGATGGGTTAACTTATATGGCAGGTGTGATTAAGATTAAATAATTTGATTTGAATAGATTATTGTCAAGGTGGTCCCAATCTCTCTCATCACAGGAATAATGTGAAGAAATAACAAGCAGAAAACTTTCCTGGCTTTCCTTTTGTCAGTGAAGCAGAAAAATGGTAATGTGGAAAGAACTCTATCACCATTGGTTGCTTTAAAGATGGAAGGGGTCATAAGCCAGGGAATATGGCTAATTTCTAGAAGCTGGAAAAGGCAGGAAAGAGATTTTCCCCTGGATCTTATGAAGAGAAATGCAGTCTGACTAACACCTTAATTTTAGCTCAGTGAAACTTTTGTCAGACTTCTGACCTATAGAACAGTAAGGTAACAAATTACTGTAGTTTTATATGATTAATATTTTGGTAACTTCAAAAGCAGCAATAGAAAGCAAATGCATGTAAAAAGCACTGCCTATGAAAACTTTATTTAATGTATATATACATATATCTCAGCTATATATTTAAATAGGTACATATATACATACAAACACATACATATACACTACAGAAGCGGCTCACCCTTCACAAAGTAGTTTGGAAATGGACTATGCAATCTGAAACCATGAAAAATGATTTTAATAATCAATGGGAAAATTATGATTGTGCCATAATCCATAATAATTTTTGTCAAAACTTAACTATCTCTCTTATTGTTGGTCAAAAATGTACAAAAAATTAAAAGATAATAAAACTAGTCTTATTTAGTACCCTTTAATTTAAAACACTTGAAATATTGACAGTTGAAGTATTTCACTTCCTTGTAAAAAACGTAGTATACTCAACACATGGATGGAAAGTATTGGGCATTACTTAAAGGAATAAATTAAGGGAATTATGCTAAATGAAAAAATGCAATTTCAATGGGTAATATATATTTTCATTTATAAAATATTCACAAAATTACAAAACTGTAGAGGAGGAGGACAGATTAATTGTAGTAGGACTTAGGAGTTGCAGGGAAAAGAGGAGGGTATAGTTATAAAGAAATAGTGATTCCTATGCTATTGGAACTATTATGATTGGAGTGGTGGCTATGGAAGGCTATATATGTGTAAAATTGCATAGAACTTCATGTGCACATGTTTATATATGATTATACGTTTATCGTCATACAAGAGGTTACCATTTGCAGAGTCTAGCTGAAGGATACATGGAGCTTCCTTGCATATTTCTTGTAACTTTCTGTGATGCTATACTTCTTTTAAAACATAAAGTAAATAAAAATCTATCAACAGTTTTTGCCTTCTACTTCTTATATATAACTCATGATACAGAGTGAGTATTTTTTTTCTGTCTTGACAACTTATATTCCTACCTAAGCTTGGACCAACTCTCAATATTTGATCCTTTGCACTTTCAATGTCTGGAAAGAAATCCTGAGATTCCTTTCATGTGAAGGTTTTTGCTGATATCACTTCTTCCTCAGACATCTTCATAATTCCCTTCACAACCACTTTCTTATTTACACTGATAAGCTCATCTTCGATAGTATCTTTGACTGCATTCTAAAGTCTCTCAAACATCAGCTGTGTCAATATTTTCACCCTTGGCTATTTCTTCTATAACTTTGCTTACATTTCATTTAAATTTTACTTTCAGTGTTACCACTTATTTTGCCCTGCATCTTTACCCATGTTGACAAACTCCTTTTTTTGTGTGCTTATCCTTTTGTTGTAAACTGTCATCAGCTTTCATCACTGGGAGATAAAGAGGGAACACAACGACATGCCTTGCTATTTACCAGTAAACTGAGTAACAGATCTTCATTGATCAATCACTGACAGACTGAAAGAACCGACACAATGATTGGTCACTGGTCATGATGTACAGTGATTTGTGCACTATAGGGCTAGCCATGAAGTTTGTTCTTTAAATAATTTCTTCCAGTTAATATATTTTGGCAATTAAAATTTGAACCTTGTTGCCAGAGGACTGATGTTATTTAACTAAATAAAGTCTGATAAGTGAAATCTGTATCTGTCAGAACTATAGAAAGCAAGGAGTTTCTGGCCGTAGAGAGAGCTATATGTATATGAGTCCTAGGTTACAAAGTAAATGGATTTTTTTCTAGATTTTTCAATTTTAAAAATTTTATAAACATTGGTAAAAATGGCATTTGACTAGTGTTATTATCTAGCCTACATTTCCAGTTACACATCTGTATTAGTTCATTTTCACACTGCTGTACGGAACTACATGAGACTGAGTAATTCATAAACAAAAGAGGTTTAACTGACTCATAGTTCCACATGACTCGGGAGGCCTCAAAAAACTTATGGTCATGGCGGAAGGCCAAAGGGAAGCAAGGTACATCACACATGGTGGCAGGAGAGACAGCTAGGGGGAGAGAGAGAGAGAGAGAGAGAGAGAGAGAGAGAGAGAGAGAGAGAGATGGGGAGTGAGAATCCGCCAAACACTTTTAAGCCATCAGATCCCCTGAGAACTCACTCACTATCATGAGAACAGCATGGAGGAATTGCCCCGATGATCTAATCACTTCCCACAGTTCCCTCCTTTAACATGTGGGGATTACAGTTTCAAGATAACACTTGGATGCGGACACAAAGGCAAATCATATCAACATCTCAAATGCACCTTATACACCAATCATGCTATAAAAATTTTCTACTTCCCTGAACCTTCCTTGGGTTTCATGAAATTACTCAGGCTGCAATCTCCATCCAAACTTACATTGCTACCTACTCATCTTTCAGCATGCCCTTCAGGAATTACAGCCTTTTGGGCCCTTCTTCCCATCCTTGCCATCTTTAAAAAGGCATCAGCCTCATTCTACCCATCTGCCTTTTTCTAGTTGGCAGAACCTACTGAGTGACTGTTCTACAGCTTGTTCCCAGCAGTATCATTGAGACTGTAATTATGAATTTTAAAAAATACTAAAGCAAATACAAGTCATGGTCATATATGCATGGAAAACTCATACTAGTCTGTCTACATATTTTTAAGTGGGCAAAATGTGTGAGAAGAGAAGAATAAGTATGTGTCTATATTGTGTGCACACACAAGTGTTTTTTAAAGCAAAATCACAAGACTATGAAAAATATTTTGACATGATTAAGGAACTGGCTTAAGAAAAAGTAAACATAAGAGAAAATTTATTTTTGGATGAAAAAATATAAACAGTAGGATTCTCCAGGGATAGATGCTATGGCCAATTTTAATACCATCTTAATTAAATGTCCTTTGGTATCATTCAGAAACAGACACTTGGTTAGACAAGCCATTTTGTTGGCTCAACATGGCAATTTATTATGAAATCTTTCTAAGGGTTGGGCTGTAAACAGCAATGATGTAAAATATTAATAATTTTTTTAGTGAAAACCAAAGGGATTAAGGAATTTACCAGAAAATATATTAAAGATAAGTCTAAATGCAAAAGTGAATTTTTGATAATTCAATCACACTGATATTGTACTTTTTAAATTAAAGCTATGAATCATAGCAGCTGAAATAAACTATACCATCTTATCAATTCTATTTTTAATTATTCTTAATTATGCATCAATTATAGCACTTGTGTTTCAAAGATATTGCTCAAATCTGCCTGAGTGATACAACATATTTGATAGTCTTGAATATCTCCATATTACAATAATTAAATTGATTTTTACTAATTAGGAATTTTACCAGTTTTCAGAATTTTTAAGAGAATGAAAGATTAGCAAAAACTTCTTAAGTAGAGGAAAATGATTTGGCTGGAAGCTTGCTATGAAATAGATTCATTGGGGAGGAAAAAAAAGATGATTTTTGTCTCAGTATCTCTTCCTTTATTAAATGCTAAAATAAATGTCTTGAGCCATTTTCTACACTGAATATTGTATTTGCCAAGATATATCTGCACATTTAAATTTATATTGTGGGGTACTATTTGCATAGACGCTTTCCAACAATATCCTTTCAGATGGCTTCCCATAAAATCAGTACTGTAGAGAAAAAAAAATTCAGAATAAATACATATTCTGTTAAATAATTTCAAAGTATTAATCAGCTGAAGCTATTATTCACTTAAAATAATTTAGTTAATATATTAATATAATAATGTATTAACTTAGTAATATAGACTCAATAGACATTTAATATAGTAATTTTCTTAGTCTATCAGATTATAAACAACAGAAATTTATTTCTCACATTTTGGGAAGTTGAAAAGTCCAAATCAAGGTGCCATCAAATTTGGCGCCTGGGGACAACCTGTTTTCTCTTCGATGTCTCCACATGGTATAAGTGACAAGGTAACTCTGCAGTCTCTTTTATTACAGCAGCAGTCCCATCCATGAGAGCTCCACCCTCAACACCTAATCGCCTCTCTAAGCCCCCACATCTAAACACCATCACACTGGGACTCAGGTTTTATTTTAATGTATGAATTTTGAGGACACACAAGCATTCAATTTATTGCATTAATGTTGTATTATTTGACACTGGGTGCTTCATGTTTCATAAAGTATTAAAACAAAATTGCTTTAGTGTGTTAAATTTGTCTTTAAATTTTCTACAATTTGTCTAGTTTGTGCAGATATACAGCCAAATTTTATATTTTTCCAGGAATAATTTTATAGATAAATACTAAATAGTAAATCCAAAGACCAACAACACCTACATAAAAGTATCAAATTATTTGTTAGTAATCTATGTTTATTTTTCTATAATAAATGAAGAATGACATTGACACTCAGATCAAGGCCATATTCTTTATCAGTGATTAATTCAAACAGAATCTAAGCAAAACTATGTTTTATGATTTATTGTAATCTATAAATTTCTCCCCAATTCAAATTTTTTCAACATGTGTTGGACTTAATTGAAGGTCTTAACTACTTTTTTCTGTTTTATGTATTCTCCACTCTTCCATACTAGTATTAATTGCACAAGACTTTGTAGTTATGATTAAAAATCAAAGCATTCAAAGGGTGAAAGAGTAAATGAAAGTCTTTATTAGCATCACTTATAAGTTTTCTTACTCTCACCAGGATAATTTTCTCCTGTTTCATAGTACAAATGAAAGGATGGACATTTAGGAAACTATTATGAGCTAGACCTCTTCTGTCATTGTATATAATTCTTTCTATCACAATGTAAACAGTTATTTTAATCTCTATTTTACTAAGGGGAATTCTGACCTGCAAAATGTTTGCTGTTTTGCTCTAAAATGATATATACCAGCAGATAGTATGGCTAAAATCTGGGTCTCAGATCTCTGTGAATTCTAGGATCATGTGTTTTTAATATATTACATTTAGTGAATTGAAGAAATGTTTTAGAAGCAGGCTTAGTCTCTTATCTTTCATTGTGTTATTCCCACAGAGGTGGGCAATGGCTCCTTTATATTTCATACAATGTAATATGCTTCTAGATTAAAATAATAAAACTGACTCCAGAAAATAAAAGTTTAGCTACATTGAGACCGATAAAGCATAATGCAAGACATTCTGAAGATGGGACTAACCATTAATCCCAGATTATGACACCATGTTAAATATAGGACAACAGTGTGCATAGCACAGACTTTAACAGTGGGCTTGAAATCAAGAGGATTATTGAATCTTGGAGGGAAAAAATGTGGTGTGGGATCATCCATTCTAACTGGTTTTAGTCTATTGGTAGAAAGAGCTAGAGCCTGTATGCCTGGATATTTGTTTTTCCGATCTTTGACATGGTCCTTTTCCTGGGGCTGTTTTGTGTAAGGAGGGATGACATGAACATCTGGAAATAAGATGAATATCACAACATGCTGGGAGGGCACATCCTCTGGCACCTAATAATTCACATCAGCTCCAGAGGAAATTTTGTTTGAAACAGTTTTATTTGGGAAGGCAGTTTCCAATAATAAATGTTTTTAAGTCCATGGGCATACGACTATTACATTTGAAGCAAGCCATTCCATATACATTATGTTTAAGTTATATTTTAGGCGTATCCAAAAATGGCTACATTTCAGTTCAACACGTATTGTTTGAGTTCCTTATTCAAAAACAAAATGAAACAAAGAGCAACTAAAACAAGAAAAATACCCAGAAGTTTCCCCAAAATAAGTTGCGATTTATCTTAATGGAAAGTAAGTTCTAAACTCTGTGCATACGTGTGTATTTCTCAGTTGTCTCTTAACTGCCTTCTTCTTCTTTTAGGAAAAATAAAGATAAGAATTCTGTTTTGTTTTACTTGATGAATGACTTGTCATCTCTTTCATTCATTCACGAAAAAAAAAAATATTTCCTGGGGATCTGTTAAGGGCAAAGTAAAGTTCAATGCCTATTTCTGATAAAGAAGGTCATGGGGAGAAATGCCAGATATAGGTGAAGGGGAGGAAGGCAGCAAATCACACTGCCTTGTGTGTACCTATGCAACAATCTTGCATGTTATTCACATGTACCCCAAAACCTAAAATGCAATTTTAAAAAAAGAGAGAAAAAGAAAAGAAAAAGAAAAAGAAAAAAAAAGGTCAGGACTTTATAATTAAGGAATTAGGAGAAAAGAGTAATGCATACTAACAATATAATGCACTATTTAATATGTTTTGTAAGATTTCCTGAAATATATTTCTTCAATTTTATTGATGTAATTACATGCTTCAGTTGAGGGGCTAATTCCTCTCTAATTTGGAAGCTGTTGTATATGTGTTTAGATGGATATGGGGAAGAAATGCACACTGCTATTTTATTCATAAATAATTGATTTGATTAGAATGAATGCTGTAAGATTATTTTGTTATAAAAATACTTATAATGAACCTTTGCTTTTGAATTGTTTTCTATTCAAAGTCTGAAGAAAATTTAAAATAGAAGCAAAAATTTTAGAGGCTATATACATAGAACACTACCAAATAAAAGATTATCTTAGGACTGGAAACCATGAAGATATATAAAAATGGGCCAGGCACAGTGGCTCATGCCTGTAATTTCAGCACTTTAGCAGGCTGAGGTGGGAGAATCACTTGAGGTCAGGAGTTCCAGACCAGCCTGGCCAACATGATGAAACACCGTCTCTACTAAAAATACAAAATTAGCCAGGTGTGATGGTGCACACCTGCAGTCCCAGCTACTTCAGAGCCTGAGGCAGGAGAATCACTTGAACTCAAAAGACAGTGGATGCAGCCAGCCAAGATTGATTGTGCCATTGTACTCCAGTCGGGGCGACAAAAAAAGATTCTGCCTCAATCTGTCTCAAAACAAAACAAAACAAAACAAAACAATATGTGTATATATATAGTTACAAAATGAAAGAAGTTCATACACACACATGTGATTTTTATGTGTGTGTATGTGTGTATGAATTTCTTTTGTTTGTATGTATGATATATATCTATATATCCTAAGTTGTGAACCAGCTACATTTCATAAGTTCAAAAATGAGGAAATTCTTATTGTGTATATATTTACAGAGAAAGAAAGAGAAAGAATGATTCCCACTTCCTTAGCTGCTTTCAGTTGCACATTTGCCACTCTGTAAATGTGTGTATAGTGGAGTATGGTAGTTGAGATTTGTCCTCTTATGGTCAATTCTGACTCCCCTTTAAAATTATAGTGTGTTATAGATTGAAATGTGTGCCCCTAAAAGACATATCGGAGTCCTAACTCCCAGCACCTCAGAATGTGATCTTATGTGGAGGTAGAATCTCCATAGAGGTAATCAAGTTAAAATGAGATGACTATGGTTGGGATTTATTGAATATGACTGGTGTCTTATAAAAAGGGAAATTTTGGACAAAGAGACAGACACCCACAGTGGTAAGATAATATGAAGCAATACAGGGAGAAGATAGTCATCTACAGGCCAAAAAGAGAGGCCCCAAACAGCTTACTCCCTCGCAGACCTCAGCAGAAACCAAGCTTCCCGATACCTTCATTTTAGACTTCTAGCCTCCAGAACTCTAAGACCATATATCTCATACATTTTGTTGAAGCCACTCAGTTTGTGGTACTGTGTCATGGCAACCATTGCAAACTGATACACTTTTCCTAGCAAACTCCTGTGTTCTATGCTAACTGGAGTGATTCCAGAACAATGTTGGCACATGTCCCCTGCCTGGCCAAACAAAACCTGCATGCTGATAACTCCTCCCTAGGACTTCTTTTATGACTTCTACCTCTTCCTCTGGGGTTTTTATGCTGCAAAGAGAGCACCCACAAGAAAGAAATCCTAGGAGGACAACTAATAAGGAGAGGTAGAGATAAGAAAGGGTGAACAGAAGTCAGGAAGAACAGAGGCAATCCAGTATTTTCTGTCCAGCTGCTGCTTCTAACCAGGTTGAAGAGCTGCACTTGTATTACTCAGCAATAAATTATGGTTGGCCCTTAGATTAACCAAGTTTGAGCTGTGATTCAGTCCTTTAATTAAAAAGTGTTTGATGATTCTAACTAATATTGCATGTGATTAGTTAAATGTCTTCCTTCTATACTTAGGTATACACTCATGTACATGTGAACACTAGCGATGCTATTTTAGGAAGAAAGAGTTTTGATTGGTTTGAATTTCTGCAGCAAGTCTTCCTGCTCACATTTCAGAAGATATCATGATAGCTGAATGCTGCTCTCATTTTTTGGTTGGGTTTTTAAAAATATATTGTTTCTCGCCTACTTATCTACCTAGGATGAACTCATTTTAAAGTTAATCAATACTATTGCTACATCTGTTGCGGTATTCAGTAAGCAGATGTTGATTAAGTGTGGTGTTGCTCCCAGCCAAGTTGCGTGCTCTGGAGAGGCCAGTATGTAAAGTTAAGCTCGGGGATGGGGAGGGGGCATGGGGGTGGGGGCTTGCTAAGTCATATCCGCACCAATGTGATTGGTCTAGGGCTCTGCCTAAACACCGGTAAATGACATATATCATTTTGGTGGCCCAATACCCGGAACATCATGCTATATATATAGCATGATGATGATATATATAGCATGATGTTCCGAGCATTGAGCCACCAAATGTGTAGCATGATGATGATATATACAGCATGATGTTAAAATACCTTGCTGAGATACCAAGAAGCGATATACCATTGCAAAGAACTTCCTAGATTCTATACAGAACTTGCAATGTAGTTGGTCAAACCTGATAACAATTTTGTCCTCACTTTTATAAGAGATAATTGGACTTTGAGAAGTTTTCTTCAGAGAATTCTGTCCAATGCAGGAGATGTGGGGCCATTTTTTGCCTCAAGCCTAGTGAGAGTATCTTCAATGGGACAACTCAGAGAGCTTGAGAAGTGTTTCCTACACATGTTGGATGAGGTCAATTGATGCTGGCCTCTGCCTAAAATATCTAGCAGGTGAGAAAAAGGCAAGTCAGCTGCTGATGGATGAACCAAAGAAAGTAAGACTGATCAAAGGCAGTCCACATTTCCAGCTTCAGTACTGAAGGAGTTTGTGTGCCTTTGTTTAGGAGGGCTGCCCAAAGGGCAAACAGACTTGAGTAGACAAACTAGAAATGCTGTCAGATGTGCAGGGCTTGAGAAAGAAGCAACGGAGAAGCCAGGAAAGGGAGCATCTTTGACTCCAAGGGTGAGGAACTGAAGACAATTCAGTTCACAAGAGAAAGGATTCACAGGAGAAAAGTGGTCAGTTTCACACTGTTTTCAGGCCCAGAGCAGCAGGACACAGCCTCTCCCCTCACTCACTGTATGCCAGCCTTTACAGGGGAAGAAACCTCATTGCTGTGGAGGAAAGAAGTAGAATTACAAAGTGGAGAAAGAGAAATATCAGCTGTACACTTGACTCTTCTGGCTTCTCCCTCTGCAGTAGGTCTGAACAAAGAGAACAGATAAACGCTATCTTCAAAGTAGCTTATGTTTTTACTATTACATGGCAGTGGGCATATTTATAACTCACCAAAGAACTTTTGATTACCTAAGAGTTGTAATATTAGAAAAGGAGTATAAATATATAATATATACTATAGAAATATAAAGGAACAGTGGGAAACAAGACAGAAAAAAAGAAAAAAATTAAGCATAATTGTTTCATCTACTTAGAAGGCACTGTCTTTCTATTTATTAGGTTGATGTGGAAGTAATTTGTGCAAAAGTAATGGCAGTTTTTGTCATCACTCTCAATGGCAAAAACTGCAATTACTTTTGCACCAACCTATATACTGATACACTATGGCTTCAAATATCGGCTTTATTTAAAAATAAGCATCAAGAAAAAAGATGTCTAACAAATGTCTGTTGAATGATTACAGGTTCCTAATTAAATGAAATTATTTTAATTCTAAGCTTGATAAACGACTTATGTGTATATTTGTGGAAATATTTAACATAGGCATGCACTATCTAGCGACGTATTCGTCCACAATATACTGCATATACAATGGTCCTAAAAGATTATAATGGAGCTGAAGAATTTCTATCACTCAGTGACACAATAGCCATGGTAACGTCCTACACAGTTCAGTACATTGCTTACATGCATGTGGTGATACTGGTGTAAAGAAACCTACTGGGCTGCCAGGCATGTAACAGTAGCACACATGTCAGGGTGCGGTGGCTCACGCGTGTAATCTCAGAACATTGGGAGGCCCAGGTGGGCGAATCAGCTGAGGTTAGGAGTTCGAGACCAGCCTGCCAACATGGTGAAACCCCATCTCTACTAAAAATATAAAAATTAGTTGGGCATGTTGGCAGGTGCCTGTAATCCCAGCTACACAGGAGGATGAGGCAGGAGAATTGCTTAAACGCAGGAGGCAGAGGTTACAGTGACCCAAGATCTTGCCATTGCACTCCAGCATAGGTGACAAGAGCAAGACTTAGTCTCAAAAAAAAAAAAAAAAAAGTAGCACACACTATTATGTACAATACATAATACTTGATAATAATTGACCATGTTATTGGTTTATTTACTATACTTTTTATTGTTATTTTAGATTGTACTTCTACTAATTAAAAAGGAAAACATTAACTGTACAACAGCCTCAGGCAGGCACTTCAGGGGGTTCCCAGAAGAAGGCATTGTTATCAGAGGAGATGACAGCTCCATGCCTGTTACTGCTTTGAAGCCATTCCAGTCTGACAGTCATGAAGGTGGGAGACAGTAGTACTGATGACCCTGACCTTGTGTGTTCTCAGGCTAATGTGTGTTTTTGTTTTCTAGTTTTTAACAAGAAAAATTTTAACATTAAAGAAAAAAATAAATAAAAAAGCTTCTAAGAACATAAAGTACAGCCTAAATGTACAGTAGTTATAAAATCTACAGCGTTATACAGTATTGTATGGCAGTTCCCTACACCTTCATATACACTCCCCAGTCACTCATTGACATACCCAGAGTAACTTCAACTCCCACAAAGTCTGTTCATGGTAGATGCAACTTTTTAAGTCTTTTATGCTTTATATTGAATGTACCTTTTCTATGTTTACATATGTTTACATATCCAAATACCACTGTTACACAATTGCCTGCAGCATTTAGTACAGTAACATGCTGTACAGGTTTGTAGTCTGGGAGCAATAGCCTACGTATGCCATGTAGCCTAGATGCGTAGTAGGCTGTACCATCTAGGACTGCATAAGTACACACCTCGTTGTTTGTACAATGATGAAATTGCCTAACAAGGCATTTCTCAGAATGTATCCTCATTACTAAGTGACACATGGCAGTGGTTCTTTTTTCCTTATTTTTCTTAATTTGGGGAGGTTCTGCTATTCTTTAGAAAGCAAATTTAGTATATCTCATGTCATATAATTGATATATATTCATTACAAAAATTGCTACAAAAATAACACTTTAATTTCAAGAATCCTTCGAATACATTCTTGAAACAACTTTAGAAAGTGATAAAGTACAGCAAGTAAAATGATAGGATTTTACATAGTTGCATGACTTTTGGCCAGTGCTTAAACTTTTCTGTGCTCAGTTTCTTCATCATAAAATGCGGATAATAATCATAACTACTTGATTAATTACAAAGGATTAAAGGATTATCTTGAGGATTAAATATATTCATACATATAGAACATTTAGAATACTGTCTATCATACAAAAAAGGTATTACAGAAATGTGGGCTAGTATTATAACAATTATTTGTCTTACTATGTGTCTACATACGATACTAAAAAATACATGGCATACCAATGAGTGCGTAAGTGTTGATATGTTTACACTAACAAGATTTTCATGAAGTGTAGGTGATATGGCTTGGCCCTGTGTCTCCACCCAAATCTCATCTCAAATTGCAGCGAACAGGGGATTGGATCATGGGAGCAGTCTCCCCATGCCATTCTCCTAATAAGGATAGTGAAGGAGATATCAAGAGAGCTGATGGTTTTAAAGTGTGGCACTTCCTCTGTCTCTCATTCTTTGTCTCTCCTGCCACGTCGTGAAGAAGGTACTTGCTCCTCTTCGCCTTCCATCATGATTGTAAATGGAGGCCTCCCCAGGTATGCAGAACTGTGTGTCAACTGACCCTCTTTCTTTAATAAATTACCCAGTCTCAGGTATTCTTTATGCCAGTGTGAAAATAGACTAATACAGTAAATGACAGTGACTGATGATTAAGGACTACAACAATTATTATTCTTATACCTATTTAGGCCAATTACTTTCTGAGTCAATCATAAACTAAAACAGGAATTACAGAAATACTGCTTAACTCCATGAGAACATTCAAATTAAAACATAAACAGGATGTGTAGATTAATTACCACTAACAAAAACATTGTTTGCCTAGTTTGTTAAAAATAGAATGTAAAATAAGCACAGAGGATTAAAATACTTAATATTATACAAATAGAATTCCTTCAAAATATGAAAAAAGGGTCAGAAAATATCTTTAAAATTTTATCTTTTTAAGAAATCACCATGAATTTCCTTTTCCCCATAAAAATGCTCCCTTTTAAATTGTTCAAGAAACCATGCAGCAAATTGAATACTTCATATACACACTGATTTATTAATATTTTCAAAAACGTCTTTATATTTAATGATAATTGTCTTTTTATAACCTGTGGTCTCTTATTTTTAACACATAATTTTGATTACTTATTTTCCAAAAATGCCAAACTTATAAAACATATGATTTCTTAACCATATTATAATAAATAATAGTTTTGATAGCTTGTTCTAATTATTGGAAATTTAAATTGTGCTTTTGTTTTTTAGTGCCATTTCCCTGGAACCTAATTTTTGAGTGTATACAAATACTCAAGACATATAAAACACACATGTCTTGAGATTAGGTAGCTGCCTGTTCCAAGTGAAAAAATAATTTAGGAATTCCTGTTTCAATAATCACATTCACGGAGTATAGTTACACAGAAACCAAGTCTCACTAATTTTTCATGTATTCTAGTTCTTTCCAAAGAGATATTTTGTAAAACTACATAAACGGCAACTTATATGACTAATAATTCCATCACTGAAGAGGATACAATAATTGCAAGTATGAGCTCAGAATCCTTCACCAGTCTTCTTCTGATCACAGAAGTGGTAGAAGGAGATAAACACACAGGCCAGATTTTATCTGTAACCAGGTGCTATTGTCTCAATATTTGTGCCCCTCAAAAATTCATATGTTGAAATCCTACTCCTCCAAGGTGTTAGTATTAGGAAGTGAGGCATTTAAAAGGATCATGATGTCACTGGGATGGAGCCCTCAAGAATGAGATTAGTGCACTTAACAAAGAGACCCCAGGGAGCCCCTTGGACAGAGCTAAAAGGCTTCTATGAGAGAAATGAGCCCTCACCAGACATTGAATTTGCTGGTACCTTCAACTTGGACTTCTCAGCCTTCAAAACTGTAAGAAATGAATTTCTGTTGTTTAGAAGCCACCCAGTTCATAGTATTTTATTATAGCAGCTCTTAAGTATTAAGGCACCAGGGCTGTGCAATCTGTTTTTGTAATCTTAATGGCACAAGATTCCACAATACTTCTCACCTATTCTGGAGGTTCAATACATTATTATGTTAGTACATCCAGCTACTTTTCCCTGGACTTTCCCTATTTTGTTGATTTTGGTTTTTAATCTTAGCACTCAGATGATGTGAGTAGTACAGGAAAACAAACAAATAACCAAACACCCAAGAAGAAATTTCTTTTTAAGCCCAAGCAGTAGCCTCAGTCACTCTGTCCACATCTCCCTTCTCTGAGAATCTGCCTGTCTCAACCTCGAGCCTTTCCAAGCAGGAAACCTGAGTGAATACTCAGGGCCAGGCTTCCTGTACCAGCCTCATCAATGAATTGAAGGGAAGAGAAGAGGGAAGAGAACCACAAAGGAAATCTCAAGGGAAAAGAAATAGGAACTAAGAAAAAAGCTCCAACCATGAAGAGTAAACATTTTCTAGCTCTTTTCAATTCAAATACACCGGGATGTTTTGAAAGAAAATACAATTAACCAGACAGGGAAAATGAAATATTTCATTTTTGTCACAGTTTAGAAAGGTAACTGCTATAACACACTGCATCAGAATAATAGTACAAATAATTTGTAGACATTGCAAATGGACAGTAAGTAGAGCATATTAGAACAATATTAAATAATCTCTGAGATTATTGCCTGTCCAGTATCCTTTCTTATTTCTTTTGGAAATACTAGTCCTAATTATTGATAAATCAATGACCCTCACTCCCAGAACATCTGGTTGGCTGGTACTGCCCCTGCTCCCTGTGTCTCCCTGATCTCCTGATGACTGCGGCAAAGCGGAACAGATGGACATATCACACAGCATGGCCGTGCTTATCCTCGGCTCCTTGCTAGAGCTGTACAAAAGGAGGTGTTTGTTTTTCCCTGGTGTTATTACGTTGGGAACATAGGAGCCATGAGATTCTCATTTTGTGAAATATTGCCTTAAAAAAGAGCCAATAAATGAGTGAAAATTAGGGTTAGAAAGTGAAGCTGTGGATCCTGCCATGATAAAAATCAGCCCAAGACCAGGGCTTCTTAATTGTGTGATCACATATATTCCTTTTATTTTTAAAAATTTATTGAACATTTGTGTCTAAGACTGGTGAAGCAAGATTTTTATCGCTAAACCTGAGTATTGGCTGATGTGGTCATCACTAGCTCCAATAGAATTTTGTTTAGTTTTACAAGAGGCAAGGTCAAATTGGTTAATAATTATTTGAAGCCAATGATACAGTATATTTTATTTTATTACATTGTTTCATAAATGCTATTAGCAATATGAAATGTATTTTCAAATATGTTGGATGATTCTGCTCCTTTTATATTTGAAAGCAAGCAGCATAATTTCATATCTTTGGTTCATAATAGCTTCCTGTTTTCCAACCTGCCCTTGGTTTTCAAAACAGGCTTTTCCTTTCCTTCAGGTAATTACATGTGAAAGAATCCATGAAGCAATGAAGATGACAGCATTACTTGCTTGATAATTATTCCTGTAGAAATCATGTTATGACTTTTTCACCATTTTTTCTTGAATTTTCACAAAAAATAGCCTATGACATTTTATGTTCAGAAAAAAACACTCAAATTATTTTCAAATATTTTGAAATTGGCAAAATACAAAAACACATTTGCAAAATCAAGTGTGCTTAAATTTTTAATGTGTGTATTTTTGACGGAAACTAAATCCATATGTTTCTTATTCATTTACAGTTAGCTGATGTAAGAGTTTAATATCAGTTGTTTTCAAAAGTATGATTAAATAATTTGTTTTCAACTATGGAAAGTTGAAAGAAAAAACATTTTTATTTGCTTATTCTTTTCGTAAGATGGAAGTGGCATATTGTTAGAAGACTAATCGGTATTTACAGTTTTTTTAAATTCTTTAAAAAACTGCTAAACAGTTAAAGTAATAGCAATAACACTAAAAAATGAAGCAATCCAAAGAAGACAGAACAATCTAAACCAGAGAGGAGAAAATATGAGAAAAATGTGCAATAAGAGGAAACAGCCAAGCGATCCAGCCCCTAAGGCAATTCTCCTAAACAACTGCATGCTGTACAACCTTCATAGATATTGGTTTTATATTTTCAGATGTGGAACGTGAAGACTTTCTACTCAGACAATAGAGAGCAAGTACAGTCAACTCTCGTACAACAGGAATTTGAACTGCGCGGGTTCACTCACATGCAGACTCTCTTCCCTTCTGCCAATCCCAAAACAGCAAACCCAAACCCTTTTCTTCCTCCCCCTACTCAGCCTACTCTACCTGAGGACAACAAAAATTAAGACCTTTATTCACTGAATGAACAGTAAATATATTTTCTCTTCCTTATGATTTAATTAACAATTTCGTCCAGCTTATGTATTGTAAGAATGCAGTATATTATACATGTAACATAAAAATCAGTGTTAATTGACTGTGTGTAAATAAGGCTTCCAGTCAACAGTAAGTCATTAGTAATTCAGTTTTTGTGGAGTCAAAAGTTACACGTGGTGTTTTTTACTATCTTGGTAGTTGGCACCCATAACTAACACATTGTTCAGGGATAAACTGAACTTGAGTTCTGAATACTTGTTCAAAGAAACCACAGCAGGTCTGCAATCTGTATCATTGCTCCTCTCCTTTCACTCCATCCTTTAACACATCTCAGCCCCACAGCTGGACCCAACTGAGTCGGACTCCCAAGAAGTACAAATATAAGATGAAATCGTACTTTGTGTTCCAAAGTATTGAACGCATGTCCTGTAAGCTCTATGCAACTTTATTTTCTAACATTTAGATGTGTAAATTCAGGAAATACTATTGTCAAATGATGCATTCTATGAGAGCCAGAGATAAATAGTAATTGAATCTAATATCTCATTTGATGAGACAGTCTGTGCACCATTTGAAAAATATTTTCTTCATAATTTCTCTCAATTCTGAAAATATAAGATTATTGCCACTAACACTTAGCAATTATCAAGACTCCACATACCAGGCTTTCTGCTTGGTGTTTTGCATGTATGATTGCTAATCCTCCAAATAGCAGGAAAATTATATCTTTTTATCCACATTTTATAGAGAAGAAACTCCACAGACTCACCCTTCCCAGAAGCACCCAGTGATTATTACTTTAGGAATATGGTCTTCAGAAATATTTTCTACTCTCTCAACATTCCCATAGTATTGGCTATAAGGAATGTATATAATTAATAGGGAAGTATTTCTATTACAAAGGTGAGTATATGTACCTATAAGTATATACACGTCTATATGTCTCCATGTAATGAACATTATGTACAGTACTTACCAAAGCCCTCATGATCTTGTAGCTCTGCCACCTGGAACGCAGGAAGTCCAAGTCCATTGTCAAACTGAAGGGTCATGTGAAATATTTTCAAGATATACGCCTGAATTTTTTTGATATCACTTCTCTCCACCTCCTATTGGCCAGACCCAGGTATATGCTGTGCAGAAACAAAGACATTGTCTTTTCAACTGTCCACTATTCTGGTCACCAAACTGTTTCATTCTTCCCATGTTTTGAACATACTTTCCATCTCCCCAAGGGAATCAGTTCTATTCTGTCCTGTCTCATCACTGGCATGTGGCTGAATACCAGGGTCATCAAGAATGTATAGTAGTTGCTCATGTACCTGGATATGGCCCCTGTTGGTCCAATTACCTATCAACTAAAGTAGCAAGTTGTCTGCCACCACATACCTGACATAAAAGGAGAATGCCCACAATAAACATGCCCAATCCAAAGAAGAAAGAAGGCATACAAGACTCACTGGGTGGTGACATTCTGAAATCCTACTGAGTAGCTATTTTGAAAACACTTTAGAGCTCTGAGTGATTCTGGATTAGACCTTTGTCTCTTTCTCTGGGGGAAAAAAAAAACTCCCTTACACATGTCCATCTAGAGCCCAGGTTCTGGACGGGTACTCCTTGTCCATGCTGCCTGTTCACACCTGAAGTGGGAATTCCTTATAAGGTGATCATCTCATGATAACAGAAATCCAAGTCTTGCTTTAGATGTTAAGCAGCCAGATCTCCTTGACGATTGTTTAGGAACAACTCTCAAACTGTGGTTTTCTTCTCCTCTCATGCCACAGCAAACATAAGAAAGACTTCTGCAACCAAATATGAAGGAAAGGAGATTTCCCCACGAAGGAACTCCTCAATGGATACCAACTGGGTGTCCTCCAGTTAACTCCAATGCTATCTGTCTGTCAGATCTCACAGGTTGAGAACTCCGTCCCCAAACCTGCTCTTGACTACAGACTCCAGTCACAAGTCTGAGCCTCCATAACTTCTGACCAACCAGCTTCAAGTTGGGCCTTCCAAAATCCTTTATTTGGGCTCAATTAATTTGCTAGAGTGGCTTACAGAACTTAAGAAAATACTTTTCTTTACTAGTCTATTATAGAGGAAATTACAAAGGATAGAGATGAAGAGTTGCATAGGGTGAAGAATGGAAGAGGGGGCTTGGAGCTTCCATGCCTTCCCTGGGCTTGCCAGCATCTAAGAACCTCCACATGTTCGTGTATCTGGAGGCTCCCTGAATGCCATCCTTTGGGGGTTTAACAGAGGCTTCATACGTGGACATGATTGACAACTGTGTAAAGATGTGACTGGAAAAATAACACATAATCTAAACCCAGTGAAGCCTGTCTCTTCAGACTTTTCTTTTTTCTTTTCTTTTTTTTTTTTTTTTGTATTTGTTTTTGAGATGGAGTCTCACTCTGTCGCCCAGGCTGGAGTGCAATGGCACACTCTTGGCTCATTGCAACCTCCGCTTCCTGGGTTCAAGCAATTCTCCTGTCTCAGCCTCCCAAGTAGCTGGGATTACAGACACCCGCACCATATCCGGCTAATTTTTTGTGTTTTTAGTAGAGACAGGGTTTCACCATGTTCCCCAGGCTGGTCTCAAACTCCTGAGCTCAGGCAATTCACCCACCTCAGTCTCCCAAGTGCTAGCTGTGTAGCACTCTTTCTTCTTTCTTTCCTGCTTCTGCAGTACCTCTCTGGAATGAGAATACTTTGAAGTACATCTGATTAGAATCTTGCCTGTGGAAAAAGGACAGGAGAATTTCAGAGAGAGAAAAAGAGTATGTGTTCCATGAGTTCTGCTCCTGAGGCCTGAAGCACCCCAGCATTATAATAGAAGAGTGTAAAAGGGGCTATGGGAGTTATCAACCAGGAATCATCAACAAAATCACAATGTACTTCTCTCAAAATCTTAGTAGGCTTCTTATCTATGTACTTCCTGTCAATTTCTAGTGCCAGAAACCATACTCATATTTTTTCATTTATTTAAATCTCAAGACTAATTAGTTTCCTTGTTCCCATGAACATATGTCTGTCACCAAAGAATGTTGTTTACCTTAAGATGAGCTGGTAAAATATGTAGAAAAGCAACATTCATAAATTATCTTTTCCCCAGTTCCTTTATTCAGCTGACAGTTATATTAAACACCAAAACTTCACTCTTTTTCCTCTGTGTGATTTGGTCAAACAGATGAGCATTAAATGAATTTTTCATTCATAGTCTTTATAATCCTATCTCTTCCTGTTTGAAATACAATGCTGCAAGGGCGTAAAAACTCTGTGTTCTCTCTGTTTACTTTCTTGTAACCATTTGTCGAGTAAGATCAGTAATAACCACACACACGTGTGCTTTCGTTTTATCCTCCTCCATTCCTAGATTGATAGGCTTCCTCCCAAGTAACTGCAGATCCTAGTATTTCTCATTATTTTCTTTCTGTAAATAATAGTGACCATCTTTCGGGTGTCCAGTGCCAGAGCCTTCACCACCTGCCCTGATCTCTAAAATAGTGCCACATATTTTAGTTTTTGTTTTATATTTTCACAATTACAAATGTTGATACTCTGTACATGAGAAAGTGAACTAATCTTACATAGATCTAAAAGACCTTTGCTTCATCTTGGATCACAATACCTTCAGTTTCGTTGTTCTGTCATGCCCCTAGTGTGTGGTGCTTGTTTACTTCTTCAAAGATGGCATCTAACCAACAGGAAGGAGGGGGAAAAAAGATGTAATAAGAAGCTATCTTTTAAAGACATGACACTTGAGTTGCAGAGATTGTTTTTTGTTTATAAGTCAGCAGCCGGAACTTAGCCATATAATCAAAGCTACATGCAAGAACGCTGATAGAGTCTTAAGCTGAGGGAACCTGTGTTTTGTTTAATACTTTGTGGATCTATCACTAATACACCAAACAGAAGGGTGAATATTACATAAGCACATTTTTCTGAATTCATTTTAATTCATTGGAATAGGATAAACTGTACCAAAATAACACACTGCAACATCTCACTGGTTTAATCCAAAAAAAGTGTATTTCTTATTTACATCCTAGTCCAATATGTGTACATGCATCTCTGAGCCTTCCTCAGCGCTCTTCTCTAAGCAATGATTTAGGCACCAGATCGTTTTCACCTTATAGCACATTTTTCTATAAAATCATTAATACAGTGTTTCTAAAAGCATAGGCTTGGACCACTGACTGTTCAGAATGTTTTCCTTTTGTACGGGTAAAGGAGGTATAATTTTATGGTTCTGGGTCAGAATATTTTAGCAAACAGCAATTTAACATAATAGGGCTTTATACCTATGCAAACTTTATCTCACGGCCCTCCTCCCAGAAAAAAAAAAAAAAAAAAAGAAAGAAAACGAAGTTGAATGCTGAGTTTTAATTTTAATAAGAAAAAATAAGCAGCCCAGCAGCCTTTGAAGGGCTTGAGAGACAAGTGTGATTATATCTCCAAAGATATTTCATTTAATTAAATGAAAAGAATCATGTTATTCCTGAGCACCAATCTCCACGAAACAGAGCAGAATTAGAATAGGTGAGTTCTTCCCTCTCCTAAGTAAATCTCTGTATTTTAAATAAAAGCAGTGCCCCATAATTTAAATAGGCAATTCAATTCAACTTTAATTCCTTAGAAGAAACTGAAAATTAAATTATATACTATAATATTAGTATAGGTAAACTTTTTTTAAGGAATAGTGGTATTGAAAGTGTCAATATTTGATTACCTTAGTTACGTTGTTAAAGTTGCAACCCTGCTACAAAAGGATCTCAGCTGGACAGCATGCTACAGTTTGTTGCATTGTTGTCATCAGATAAAAACCTTCCTTGAGCTTCCATATGTTAGTGTGATAGCAGCTACTCTGATTTCAGGCATCTAAATATGGTCTGAAATTTTCAGCCCTTTTGCTTGTCTGGGGTATCTGCCAGTTACAAAGAATAAGGTGAAATTTTAAATTCATTTAAAGTTTTGGTGTTCATAATTTGGTTGTAAAATATGATTATTTTCTAAAAGTTGTAACACTACAACTTTTTAACAAAATTTTAAAGTTTAATTACTAATAGCTGTTTTCTGCCTTCAAGAAAAATATCAAAAGCAGAAAATCCACCAAAGACACGAGAAAGCACTGATGTGTTTTATGACAGCCAAGTTCTGCAATTTCTTGTTAAAGTTTTGTGAGGTGAAGTTGGCTTAACACAGATATTTTCCAAAGAGGGAGAATTAGCAGATATGATGCAAATTGACATTGTGCTATTGAAAAAATGAACTGTTTCAATTGGTTGAAAAGTAAACAATATGTGTTTGTGTGTTATTATCCACTAATCCAAGAGGTATAATTGGAAGCTACAAATGACTTTCATAACTTAAGGGGTAAATGATTTTCCTAAATCACACGTGTTACATTTTACTATTCAGTCCATTGTAATATTCAGTTGAGAGAGCCTTCTCCTACTTTAAAATGTGAATATTATATGAATGTATAATTTTAAAAGAAAAGTCAATGCATGTTAAAAACTAAATATTAAACTTCACATGATTATAACATGATGTTTCTTTCCAAGTATCTTATGAAATAAAAATTTTAAAAGTTTACTCAGTGTGTTTTTTAGATACAAGTTAAAGCTTCCAGGTAGTACATCTATAGTGTGAAGTTCTTTACAGTAATTTGAATACAATTATGCACAACTGCTATCACAGCTTTGGAAGACATTATGTGAGAGAGCAGAAAAAAAATATTTTCTAAAAGACAAAACGAATGTTAGAAAACTATTGAAGACTTCAGGCACATTTTAAGACGTCCTCAAAATGCTAAGACATCTCTATTTGTGGACAGCAGCAAAACATATATAACCAATTTTCTTTTATTACAAACAATTTTAGTGTCACATACACACCCCTTCCATAGATAATCAATTGATATTTTAACTTACATTTATTCTTAGAATTAGCTATGCTTGATTATAGAAACATTATTTTGTTTTTGAAAAGCATCAATAATAAAGCCCTCTCTTTTCTCCACTGAGTTGATACTGGCTCTCTGAAGCATAAAAATTGTTCTTAAATAAGATTATTGTGATCATGTGAGTTTCAATAAATTTCATGATAATATGGCTTAATAAACCAAGATTTCCCCTCTCTAGAAAACACAATTCTACATACAGGGTTAATAATTTAGTATTGCTTAACACACATTCTTGCTTTAAAGAGAAAAAAACTGAGTATATATTCACTGTGCATCTTATTTCAGTCTTTTAACAATGAGAGAGAAAACATGATCATGGATTTAACTGGACAGCACTACAAATCCACAGGATTCAAAATGTACCATAAGTGAGCAAGTCACAAGCCAGGAGGCTTAGAAAATCCAGTGGGTTCAACGACTCTTCAAATATTTTCAGAGAGCTTATCTCTTAAGCTCACAACCCTGATATGTAAAAGAGAAGAAAAAATTTTGACCCTTCTTTCCGGATCCCATTCAAAAGTGTGGAGAAGAGTAGTCTAGAAGTTACAACAATTGAGACATTTCAAGTTTCTTTGTCTCAATGTGAAGCAGAGCTAGAAGGATTAGCTAACCTTCATTTCAGCATTAATATTCCCAAAATGCATGTGTCCTAGAAATGTTGATTACCTATGCCAAGAAGAAATGTAGGAAAAAGCAAAGTAGGTAGAAGAGTTATAAACACATTCTGATATCAGGAAATAAAGAAAATTTAAAAGGCACATATAAAGCAGTAAGATTAAGGGTTGAAAGCAGCCAAGTATCCCACTGTATTATTAATACACATGAAAATTGAAAATTTTCTACTATATATATATATATATATATATATATATATATATATATTTTACTAATTTAACATGTTTATTTAACTCTAAACACTTTGTCAGTTCATGTGGGGAAAAAATAGACCTACCACAGCTTATCGTAGCACCGTTATTATTTCCATGAGTTTTGATTTCCCAAATATGTAAATTTTAACCTAGTTTTAAATCTAATTTATTGGTGATGGTCCACTTGTATTTCTCTAGTGTGTTTACTAAAGACATTGTGTTAATGTTTAAATCTCTTTTCTCTTTTTAAAATAAAACTCAAACTTTCACATTTGTGGTATTATTTTTGATAATATGCACACACAAAACCTTTATGAAGCCAAAAATAATTGGACAATTTTATTTCCGAGAAGCGGCAGAACAGTAGCTTTAATAACAGAATTTAAGCTTTAATTTACCAAGTGGTTTTAGTACCTATGAAAGATATGTAACTCCTGAAATTTGCATTTAATATTCTAAGATTGACTTATTTCCTCTAAAATTCAGGGCTATCAGTGTCGCTGTATTAATGGTGTAATAAGAAAGAAAAAAGTGTCATTGAATACAGCAACAGCCAAACCAGCTCGACTAGGAGTTCAGAAAATGGGATCTGCCTTTAGCTTGATTGTGGTAAACATTTTATTCAAGATCAAAATTTTCAAAATTCTAATTGGTCAAATAAAAAAAATGAATCCTCACTGACTTGGTGGAGAATATAAATAAAAAAACAAAAAGATACCACTAATGTGAATCAAATAATTCACATTCCACTCATCTACTGTCAAATTTCAATTAATGAGTATTGTTGAAATTTAATTTGTGAACAAATGTTTATTATCTTCTTATGAACGTTAAAATTTTTTACATAGAATATTGTATCCTTTTAAAATTTATCTCTAGAGTAAAATATTTACCATAGAAAAGTCATTGTATATTTGTGTACTTTTTTTTTCAAGGCCATAGTGCAAGGTACATTTCTAAATGAATTTGGTGCCTGCATAAACTGTGTCCACATAGAGAAATCTCCATTTTCAGAGAATATTGGTTAAAAAATGAAAAGGCAAACAGGATAAACACAATTACATGAATAATTCTAATGGATAATATAATAATGGCTATCTAAGGAATATAATTCACCTAAGGGTTGGTAGTAACTTGTGTGATCATGATGTATCAGGATACACTACTAAAGGAATCACAAGATTATCTTTTTCATTTTTTTTTCTTTTCTCCTTCGTTCTCTCCTTCCTTTTCTTCCTTCCTTTTCCTTCCTTCCTTTTCCCTCCTTCCTTTTCCCTCCTTCCCTCCCTTCCTTCCTTCCTTCCTTTCTTCCTCCCTTCCTTCGTTCTTCCTTCCTTTCTTCTTTCTTTTCTTTCTTTCTTCCTTTCTATCTTTTTTTGTTTCTTTTGACAGGGTCTCTGTAATACAGGCTAAAGTGGTGCAATTATACTTCCCTGAAACCTTGAACTCTTGGACTTAAAGGATTCTCCCATCCCAACCTCTGAAGTAACTTCTCTTATTGCCGTTTCTTGATCTGCTTGTGAATGATTCTCTCTCTGAATGTCATTCAGACATTGGACTTCTTTTCTCCTCTGCTGAGTCCTATTTTAGGTCTTCTGGGCTAGTATTTAAATCCAGCTAGTCTGCCCCTTACTAGCTAATGTCACTTGCTGAAAATAAATTAATAAATAAACTGATAAAAGTGAACAGGTTGTAGAAAAAAATGATGAGAGTGAGTGAAACTTCTTACAGTAAACTGATAAAGAAATGCCTCTTTGAGAGGGACCACTTAAGCAAGGACCAATATCATATTACTAATATGGCTCACATTAATAGGAAAATTAGAAGCAACATAACGCAGGCAAAATCCCCAGACTAAGAGTGTATATGGTGCATCTGAGCCAAAAATAATTGAAAAAAAAATAAAAGCAAAAGAGAGCAAATGAAGAGTGCCATAAGAAGCCGAGAAGGCATACAGGAGACAAGATCATGAAAATCTTGAAATGAAGGACATTTCTTTATACTCCAATAGCACCAGAAAGGCATTTAAGGGGCTGAAAAATAAAGTGTAGCAAATACATTCATGTATTAACTCATTTATTTATTCCACAGATATTTGCTTCATGTCTATGTGCCCAGCACTGGGTAAGTGCCGGGGCTAGGATAAAAATAAAAATACAAAATAATAAACACCATTTTTTTCCTCGTGAAAATTACAGTTTGGTAAGAACTGGAATATTAAACCAATATACGGATGTAAATCCAAACTGATATTTTCTCTGAAGGAAAGAAATATTATTTCAAAAGGGTCATAATATAGAATCTGACGCAGATTAAGAAGTTGGGAAATGCATCACAGAGGAAAGAGCCATGGCACAGAGATGTGGAGGATGTGAGGAGATACATGCGCTGTCACCACTTTCGTGCAGGGAGCACAGCACATGCAAGATGCTAAAAGAAGGTCAATGAGGCCCAATTGCAGAAGTTTACAAACTAAGGAGAATCACCAGATAAGCAGTAACTTATCTGCCATTGGGGAATAAGAAAATATTTGACAGTGAAAAGGTACAACAGAATTTTAAAGGCTGCTTTTTCTCTGCGAGTTCTTCCTTCTACATAGGAAACAAAGAGCGTATTGAATCAGTGTACAATCTCCAAGAGACTTTCGGACTCCAGATGAAATATTATATATTGATTTTATTTGGTGATAAAAGCATAGGGAAAAATAAGCAATACAGGTGTCAGAATATATCTATTGATTACCACTTTTATTATAAATTAGGCACTTCCAGTGTGTAGCCATAAAAATTCACATAGGAAGTATCTTCCAGCAATCTAGTCCCCTTTTTATTTTATTTGTTATTTTATTTTTAGCAATCCAAGACCATTTTTTCCAGCATTATTGAGGTATAATTGACAAATAAAAATTGCACATATTTGAGGTGCACAACATGATGTTTTGATATATGTATACATTGTGAAATTATTGCCACAGTGAGCTGATTAATATGTTTATCATCTTCCATAGCTGCCATTGTGTGGAGGGTGGTTGGGGCAGTGAGAACACTTAAGATCTACTCTCTTAGCAAGTCCAAAGTACATAATACATTATTATTAACTACAGTCACCATGAAGGTTTGTACCTTTTGGCCAACATCTCTGCAAAATATACTTATTTTTCACATTCAGCCTTTATATTAGAATTAAAATAGATCTTACAAACAACTATTGAAGTAATAGAGTGTTCTGAATTTAGAATCAGAGCAATCTGAATTTGAATATATACTTACCTTTAGTGCTGGTTTCTTACTTTCATATGTTTTCATGTTACTAATTAGTACCCTTTTGCTTTACCCTGAAGGTTTTTGTATATATCCCTCTATAAAATCCAGTTTATATGGTAGCTAAGTCAGAATAATCATTAGATACAATAATATAATTCCTTCTTCAAATTCTCATATAAGAATTTATGGTTTACCCAACCTTTTAAAGAAAATTATTTAAAGAAAGTGGGCTAGTTTTTGACACTGCTTTGGGTGATAAGAATATTTTATTTATTTTGGGTGATAAGAATCCCAAAACTCTATTATGGGATTCTCATGCTTCCAGAAAAGGCCAGGTCCTTACCAGCCTCCATGATAATCATCCATTATAGGGCTACATAGAAAATTTATACCTACCACGTTGAGGAAAAGGGGACTTAACTTTTTCCAGATTACCTTTCTGATAGGGTTTTGTTATGGAAGACAACAAAAACTACCGAATTAACTTGTTTCTCTTTTCAGCAATAGAAACAGCATTGATAGTTATTTAAATTTTAATTCTTATTATATTTATCAGTTTTAATCTGTATGTGTGATGTGATATACTGTTACATTTATATAATAGTGATGTGATATACTGTTATATTGTTATAACAATTTATTAATATGTGTGATGTAATATACTGCTTTATTGATATATTTTTATTTATTTCAAATGACACATTTGTTTAATGTTCTATAGGGCAAAAAAAACTATAGTGTTTGGGAACATTCATATTTCTGTACTCAAGATGTGGGATATAGTTAATATTTTTGTATGAATCATTAAGAGTTTGAAATGAGTATGTATTAACTTTGTAACCATATTATTTTAAAAGCATAGTAAACAAGTATTCAAAATGCTTTACAAAAAAGAACATAAAGTTACTAGTTGCTTGGTAAGTTCCTAGATAAGTGACTTCATACGTTATTTGATGTGTGATGTGATATACTGTTAATAATATAGCATATCACATCACACACCAAGTAATTTATTCTGCACATAGCAGCACAGACACCTCTTCAAGATTCGGATTGCATTTACTTTATATATCAAAAGTGATATACTGTTAACAGTACATCACATCACACATTAAATAACTTATCAAGTCACTTGTCTGTGATATTCTGTTATAATGCTATAACAGTATATCACATCACACATATACAACAGTATATCACATTACACATACAGACTCTTAAATTACATGATTCTTATTGCATCACTTAAGAAGACTCACTACTTTAGAAAAATTGCTAACAACATAATTGCCTATAAAATATATACCCTACCAAGGACATGAAGAAAGTATTAGTCAAATATCACCAACACCTAATAACTACATTCTACAATTTGGCTTAAACATGACTGTCTTACATTCTTTTAAAAATCTCATATATCGTTATTACTGTAGTCACTATGTTGTACAATATATATCTTGAGCTTATTTCTTCTTTCTAACTGAAATTTTGTACTCCTTGACCAACATCTCCCCAAACCCCCCACCCCTCCCAACTCCTGGTAACTAACATTCTAAATTTTTAGGAGTTCACCTTTTTTGGATTCCAGGTATAAGTGAGATCATGCAGCATTTGTCTTTCTGTGCCTAGTATATTTCATTTAATGTAACATATCCAAGTTCTTCCATGTTATCACAAATGATAGGGCTTTATTCTTCCTTAAGGATAGATAGTAGTTTATTGTGTATATATACCATATGTTATTTATTTACTCATTTGTTGATGGACACTTAGCTTGATTCCATTTTATGGCTATTGTGAAAAAAAAGCTGCAGGAAGTTTTATCCTGCACCTAGCAGTGCAGACACCTCTTTAAGATTCAGGTTGCATTTACTTTATATATATGTATATCTGTACCTAGTAAGAGATTGTTGGATTGACCATTATTTTTAATTTTATAACTGTTACCTATATTGGATGACTTTTCTGGTCCAACTATGTTCTACAAAAACAGACAAAAAAAATTGAAAACCAAAAATGCTATTTGAGTAGTCTGTATAACTGAATATATATATAAATGTAATATACATATCATTTGAGCATAAATATACATACACACACACACATATTTATTTTCAAGTGAGTTGTATTTATTCATTGTACAACTCCTAAATAAGGAAGGATTTTGAGTTGCTCTCACTTCAGTAAAAAAAAGTATATATATATATATATATTCAGTTATACAGACTACTCAAATAGCATTTGAGCATATATACATATATATATGCTAATAGATACATACATATATATGCTTATATATACATACATATATATATATATATGTGTGTGTTCACACACACACACAGACATATTTATTTTCAAGTGAGTTGTATTTATTCATTGTAAAACTCCTAAATAAGGAAGAATTTTGAGTTGGTCTCACTTCAGTGAAAGAAGTATATATATATATATATATATATATATATATACATATATTCAGTTATACAGACTACTCAAATAGCATTTGAACATATATATATATATACACATATATATATACATATATATATACACATATATATATACATATATATATATATGCTTATATGCTCACACACACACACACAGACATATATTTATATTCAAATGAGTTGTATTTGTTCATTGTACAACTCCTAAACAAGACGGGATTTTGAGTTAGTCTCACTTTAGTAAAAGACTCACTTATCTGGATGTTTATCTAAAATGTGCCCAAGTGTCTAAAGAGTTGGACAAGATAAAAACCGCAGGAACACACATTTATTGTTGAATATGGATAGTTGCCATCTGATTGTAATAATGAATAGAAATCAGATCTTTTGCTACCATGTACTCTGCTCAGTAGCAATCACAGTAGTTTGTATGTGTACAATGATGAACAGTGTTGTAGTTGTTGGCATTATTCTGACTTGGATATTGCTGTGTATTGACTGTCACATTGTATAAGAGGACTAGCTTTTATGTATAATGTGTAGCATAATGTTTGAGCCTGAGTTGATTCTAAAAAGCACCAATATGTTTCTAGCATTCGAGAAAACTTTAGGATTTTTTTGGAGTATGTGAGACATATGAGAAAATAAATAAATTTACTTTCTTAGAAAAATAAGCACCTCCTCTATAAACAAACACAGACCTTTAGAGCAGTATAAATTGTTTGTGAAAATCATTTTAATTTCAGCAAACACACAGAAAGGATTAACTGATTGTCAGATTTGTTAGTTGCTACTGTGCATGTCTTTTCTCTTTTAATCTACACCAAGAACCCTGGGCTCAAATGCTCATTATTATACAATATTTGGGAGTTTTATTTTTGATCAAATCTTTAAAGCAAGAAGTGTTTAGAAGGCACAAAAAGCACAAACTGTAAACAAAGAAAACAAAAATAATGACATTAGCCTTAATCAAAATTAAAGATTTCTTCTCTTTGCGACATGCTGTTAAAAATAAAAGATAATCCACAGGCTGGGATAAACTATTTTCAATACATCTCAAATATATTTGACAATGCACTTGTATCTATAATACATAAAGAGCCCTTAAAATTCAATAAGAAGACAAATCAAGTTTTTAGTGAACAAAAGATTGTAGAAGACAGTTCACAAAGATAACAAATAAGAAACAAGCCCCTGAAAATAGTTCAACAATATTACCCTTCTGATAAATGAAAATAACCTAAATGAGATAATACCACAAACCTATTAAGATAAAGTTAAAAAGATTGACAATACCACTTGAAAGTACGGCTGTAAACAACTAGATTTCTTATACATTGCTAGTGAGAATGTGAAATACATGTGAGAAAGGATGGATACAACTTAATTTCTCATACATTGCTAATGAGAATGTAAAATCATATAATCACTGACATGGTTTGGTGCTGTGTCCCCACTCAAATCTCAAGGGAGAGACCTGGTGGGGAGTGATTGGATCATGAAGACAGTTTCCCCCATGCTGTTCACATGATAGTGATTGAGTTATCATGAGATCTGATGGTTTTATAAGGAGTTCTACCCCCTTCACTCGTTCTCTGTCCTGCCACCATATAAGACATGCCTGCAACTTCTTCCCCCATGATTTTAAGGTTTCTGAGGCCTCCCTCGCCATGCAGAACTGTGAGTCAATTAATCCTCTTTTTTTTATAAATTACCCAGTCCCCAGCAGCTCTTTACAGCAGTGTAAAAACAGACTAATATAGAGAAATTTGTACCAGGAGTGGGGAACCACTATAAAGATACTTGAAAATGTGCAAGCAACTTTGGAACTGGGTAACAGGCAGCGGTTGGAACAGTTTGCGGAAACTCACCAGGAACTGGAGCAAAGGTTGGTTTTCCTATGCTTTAGCAAAAACACTTGCAACATTTTGCTCCTGTCCTGGAGATCTGTGGAACTTCGAAATGGAGAAAAATGATCTGAAATTGGAACTTATATTTAAAAGGGAAGTAATGCATAAAAGTTTAAAAAATTTGCAGCCTGACCATGTGGTAGAAAAGAAAAAGCCATTTTCTGTGGAGAAAGTCAGGCTGGCTGGAGAAATTTGCATAAGTAATGAGGAGCTGAATGTTAATAGCCCAGACAATGGGGAAAATGTCTCCAGGGCATGTAAGAGATCTTCACAGCAGCCCCTCACGTCACAGGCCTGGAGGCCAAGGAGGGAAAATTGTTTTTGTGGGCCAGGCCCAGGGCCTTCTACTTTGTGCAGTCTCCCAACTTGGTGTCCTGTGTCCCAGCCACTCCAGCTCTAGTCATGGCTAAAAGGGGACAAGGTATAGCTTTAGCCATTGCTTCAGAAGGTTCTATCCTAAGGCTTGGTGGTTTTCATGTGGTGTTGGGCCTGCGGGTGCACAGAACTCAAGAACTGAAGTTGGGAAACCTCCACTTAGATTTCAGAGAATGTATGGAAATGTCCTTATGTCCAGGCAGAAGTCTGCTACAGGGGCAGAGCCCCAATGGAGAACCTCTGCTAGGGCAGTGCAAAAGTGAAATGTGAGATTAGAACCCCCACACAGAGGCCCCACTGGGACATTCCTAGTGGATCTGTGAGAAGAGGCCCATCATCCTCCAGACCCCAGAAGGGTAGATCCGCTAACAACTTGCACCATGTGCCTGGAAAAGCTGCAGACATTAATGTTAGCCATGAAAGCAACTGCAGGAGTGTACCTTGCAAAGCCACTGGGGCAGAACTGCCCAAGGAAGTGGGAGCCCACTCCTTGCATCAGCATACTCTGGATGTGAAGCATGGAGTCAAAGTACATTATTTCAAGCTTTAAGACTCAACGACAATCCCACAGGATTTCTGACTTGCATGGAGTCTGCAGCCCTTTGTTTTGGTCAATTTCTCCCATTTGGAATGAGAACATTTATCCAATGCCTATACTCTTTTGGAAATAACTAACTTGTTTTGTATTTGTATTTTGGAAGTAACTAATTTTTTCTTATTTTACAGGCTTATAGGCAGAAGGAACTTGCCTTGTCTCAGAAAAGGCTTTGGACTTGGACTTTTAAGTTAATGTTGAAATGAGTTAAGACTTTCATGAGGCCTACCCAGCCATGCAGAACTGTCATTCAATTAACCCTCTTTTCTCTATAAATTATCCAGTCTCAGAAGTTCTTTATAGCAGTGTGAAAACGGACAAATACAACCACTTTGGAGAAAGAGTTTTATAGTTTTTTATAAAGTTAACTATGCAGGTATATGAAACACCTAACTCAATTCAAGCTAATAAAATACTTCTAGTAGGTATACATAAGAATTAGGTGGGAGAGGGTGTTAGAGAATGGTTGATTCATGAGTACAAATATACAGTTTGATAGAATAAATAAGACAGTGTTTGATAGATCAGTGACTATCACTTATAATTATTTTATATATCAAAGTTTCTTATAGAGAATAATGCAAATGTGCCTAAAGAAAAGACAAATATTGAAGGCCATGGATGTAACCCAATCACATTGATTTGATGTTTATCAAATGTAATAAGTTTACATAAGTTAATTTATTACGTGTATCCTGAAAATATGTACATCTATTCTTCGTCAATAAAAAAATAAAAATTTAAAAAATAGCTGCAAGGAGCTCAGTTGGCTGGTGCATGGCTTTGTTTTGTAATGAGGATGTAATAATGAAATAAGGATAATGAGATAAATTGAGAAATTTGGGATAGATCAATATAAGAGAACCACCATTTTGTTCAAAAGCTATCGTATGTATTTTTATATACATTTTTAGAGTATACTTTTTTACAAAGACCACTGGGATTTATTTTATATATGGGAATAAACAAAAGTAGTTCTGTTCTCAAATGTATAATTTGTTTAGGATGTGTTTTAGGTTGCTTAACTCTTTGGCATGAGTTTGCTCTTGTGTAAAATAGGTATTTTAACATATTCTTATCTTATAGAGTAATTCTAAAGGTAAAATAACATAGTGGATATGCAAGTGGCTTGAAAATTATAAAATGTTGGTTAAATGCAAACTATTGTATTGAAACAACTATTAATTTCATCAATTTCATTTATATGATTAGTATGAATATTAAAATGTTTACAATAATTAAACTGAACTGTGGTCATTTGCCATTATAATTATTAATAATTATAGGTAATAGACATCACAATGAATAAATAGCTCAATCTGTAGAAATAAAAAAGGAATAGATATTACTTATATAATTTTCAAAATGTTTGCTTTGGCTTTATTCCAGTCATCCTGGAAAATAATTCTGGTAGAGTAAAGTCACAAAAATTATGGAAAATCTGCTTTTTTAAAGTGCTTCAGGATTCTTTTTCTTTAAACTCTTTAAACCCTAACGCTTATTTTATAAATACTCCCTTGGTCACAAGAGGTAATAATTACTGCAATAATAGTTTTAAGTTCTGTAATATATACCATATGAGAAAACAGGATGTGTCAAAAACAAAACCTTCTCAAGAGGTGAATGCTAGATCACGCTTTTGAGATCATGCTTCAATATTTATCCATATGCTTTAGAGAAAAAATTTGGCACATTTATTAAAATCACTGGGATAGAGTCACCTAATTTCAGATATGCTGAACTAGGCATTGTAGTTGACCAATTATATTAAATTATAATTAGTAAAAGTAACAATGCTTTAACGTTTGGGCAAAATCCAAAGACTCACAAATGTTGGAATAACAAAACTGGAGATTGAACATGAAAATGCTCCTCAAATTCTAACAATTGAATTACGAATTACCTGTTCAGATTTTACTCAAATGGAAACTCTTCAGCTGCTTTCAGATACAGATTTTAGTAAATAAAGTGTCAAACTAAAGAGTTTTGAAAGACCTGGGACACAGTTACCATCTTACTATAAACCCAGCTGACTAAGACATTAATGTTTAGGTAATAAATATATGTAGCATAAAATCCTTCTCTAAGACCTAACACATTATGTCCTGTAACTATCTATTTAAATGTCCATTTATTCTTGTACAACTATGCACTCCAAAGAAAGGACTAGTGTTCTATTCATCTTTGTATCTCTAATTCCAGAAAATATTTAATAACTGCCATAATCCCAAGTGTAAATAATGTAAATCAAGAGCCATTTCTAAGCTTGAAGCTTTGGTGCTGAACACTGTACACATATTACCTCATTGTATCTTTGCATAAATACTATGAAATATTTAATGGTTTTTCTAATTATTTATAATGATGACAGGTAAGCATCAATATTATATATTCACTTCAGTTTAAACTTTAATAATATATTTAACATCTATATATTAAAACTCAGTATAATCAGCACTATGGAAAAATAGTTGCATTTTAACAGGTAAAATTAAAAGTAATAGCAAAAAACACAATTACTTTTGCACCAATCTAATAAATCATTCTGAGAAAATTAACTGAATGAAATATTTCAGAAAGTAGACAAAAGACATGAGAAAGATCAAATTCTAAAGGTTAATACAAAAGGCAAAGAAATGCAATCAATTCTAAGAAATGTGGCTGAGTGTGGTGGCTCATGCCTGTAATCTGAGCACTTTCAGAGGCTGAGGTGGGAAGATCACTTGCCAGGAGTTTGAGACCAGCCTGGGCAATCTAGTGAAGCTCTTTCTTCATAAAAAAAATTAAAAATTAGCCAAGTATACTGATGTGTACCTGTATTCCCAGCTACACAGGAGGCTGAAGGAAGTGGATTGATTGGGGCTGCAGTGGGCTGATTGTGCCATTGCACTCCAGCCTGGGCAACACAGTGAGCCCCTGTCTAAAATTAAGTTAAAGTAAAATCTATAAAATAAAATAAAATCATAAATTACTACTGCAAGAAAAACAATCAGACCTGTACTTGTGTTGTTATATTAATAAGAATAAACTTCTTGTATTTGTTTTCAGTTGCTGCTATAACAAATTATGATAAAACTACAGTGAGTGAAAAAAACAAAAAACTCACATTATTATCTAACAATTCTGAAGGAGGCAAAAGCACAAATAGTTCTCACGGAGCTAAAATCAAGATGATGGCCCATCTGCATTCTCTCTGAAGACTGTAGTGGGGAAGATGTTCCTTAATTTTTCCAGCTTCTAGAAGCTGCCCGCATCTTAATTCATGATCACATTCCTCCAACCTCAGTTTCTATCACCACATATCCTTCTTGACTTTGTCTTAGGGGGACCCTTGTGATTACACTGGGGCTACCCAGATATGCCAGGATAATCTCGCCATCTCAAGATTTCTAACTTGATCACATCTGCAAATTTCCTGTTACCATAACATAGTCACAGATTTCTGGGAGTAGGACATGGACATCCTTAGCAAGGAGGAGAAATTATTCTGCCTACCAAATATTTATGTAACCCATTAAGATTTGGGGTTCTATTTACTGTTACAGCATAGCCCACCTATTGTGATTAACAGACTAATCAAGTTTTATCCACCAAAATGTCAAAATGAAAACCTTTGTAGATATGGAATGGCTCAAATAGACTATGGTTATTCCCCCTCTTAAAAATATACAGCTAAAAACATATCATTTTATTTGAGAAATAAAGAAAAAATTACAACTCAGTACTATAGCCATGGTTTAAATGGACTTATCAGTCATGGACCTCAGATTTAAGAATTTGCATGCAATAACTCAGCCAGTTAATTTACTGCTTTTGTTTCAGTCCCCAAACCAGGAGTATACTTGCTAGAATACATTCCTCTGTTCATAATTTATCCTGACTTTCTTGTTTTAACAAGTATGAAAAAAACAAACAGCTAGTGTGTTCTAGATTCAGAATTGCTAACTTTAATTTGGCTTTTCAAATGGTTGACAAAACGTTCTTCTTGAATAATTTCTAAAATTAAAATTATCATTCTTTTTCCTCTCAGTGTTTCATGAGGTAACATGACTGTCTACTTTGTCGACGAACCTAGAGGTGATATTCAGCATGTTCAAATCCTATGGTAAATCTCCTGTTTCACTGAGTTATGATCATTGTCAAAATACTAAAACCTGTGGCAGCTATCATATGCTGTTTTATTATTTCTTTCCACATATTTGCTTCTGTTACCATATTAGTCAGAGCATGTTAACTACTTTAGCAAACAACTCCGATCCTTATTGGCTTCAGACAATTTAGCTTTACTGCTAGTTCATGTCATGGTCTGAAGCAGACTGGCACTATGGGAGTGTGCTCAGCCAGCCATAATAAGTACCACAGACTGTGGAGCTTAAACAATAGGACATTATTTTCTACAGTTCTGAGGGGTTAGAAATTCAAGACCAGGATTCTAGTCAATTTGATTCCTACTGAGGGTTCTCTACGTGGTTTATAGACAGCTGCCTTCTCACTACTTGATGTGTCCTCAGTGGTGGAGAGAAAGAGAGAGACATCTCTTTTTTCCTTATCTTTTGTTACTCTAATTATTAATTTTTGTGGTTGTAGAGTAGGTGTATAAATTTACATTGTACATGAGATGTTTCAATACAAGCCTGCAAAGTGAAATAAGCACATTATGAAGAATGGGATATCCATTCCCTCAAGTGTTTATTTTTTGAGTTATAAACAAATCCAATTACACACTTTATTTTAAAATATATAATTAAGTTATTATTGGCTATAATCAGCCTGTTGTGGTATCACATAGTAGGTCTTATTCATTCTTTCTATTTTTTGTACCCGTTAACCATCCTCACCTCCCCTTAAATCTCCCACTGCCTTTCCTAGCCTCTGGTAACCGTCCTTCTTGAGTTCAATTGTTTTGACTTTTAGATCCCACAAGTAAGTGAGAACATGTGATTTTTATCTTTCTGTACCTGGCTTATTTTACCAAACACAATGGTCTTCAGTTCCACCCATGTTGTTGCAAATGGCAGGATCTCATTCTTTTTTTTTTATGGCTGAATAGTGCTCCATTGTGTAGAAGTACCACAATTTCTTTATTTATTCATCCATTAGGTTGCTTCTAAATCTTAGCTATTGTAATTGGTGCTGCAACAAGCATAGGAATGCAGATTCTCTTTGATATGTTGGCTTCCTTTCTTTTGGGTATATACCCCATATTATCCAGTAGTGGTATTACTGGATCATATGGGTGCTCAATTTTTAGTTTTTTTGAGGAATCTCCAAACAGTGCTCCATAGTGCCTGTACTAATCTACATGACTACCAATAGTGTACAGAGATTCCCTTTTCTCCACATTTTCACTCATCAGCATTTATTATTGCCTGTCTTTTGGAGATAGGCCATTGTAACTGGGGTGAGAATATACGTGATTTATAGGGTACAGCCTCCCTCCCAGCTGCTTTCATGGACTGGAATTGAGTGTCTACAGCTTCTCCAGGTGCACAGAACAAGCTGTAGGTGAATCTTTCATTCTGGGATCTGGAAGATGGTGGCTCTCCTTTCACAGCCCCACTAGGTGATGCCCCAGTAGGGACTGTGTGTGTGGACTGCAACTCCCACATTTCCTTTCTGCATTGCCGCAGCAGAGGTTCTCCATGAGAGCCCCACCCTTGAAGTAAACTTCTGCCTGCATCCAGGTGTTTTCATACATCTTCTGAAATCTGCGCAGAGGTTCGCAAACCCCAATTCTTGATTTTTATGCACCCACAGGCTCAACACCATGTGAAAACTGCCAAGGCTCGCACCCTCTGAAGCCACAGCCTGAGCTCTACACTGGCCCCTTTTAGCCATGCCTGGAGCAGCTAAGATGCAGGGCACCAAGTCCCTAGACTGCACACAGCGCAAGGACCCTGGGCTCTGCCCACAAAACCATTTTTTTTTCTTCCTAGACCTCTGGGTCTGTGATAGGAGAGGCTGCCACAAAAGTCTCTGACATGCCCTGAGAGATTTTTTCCATTGCCTTGGGAATTAACATCAGGCTCCTCGTTGCTTATGCAAATATTTGCAGCTGGCTTGAATTTCTCTTCAGAAAATGGAATTTTCTTTTCTAGTGCATTGTCAGGCTGCAAAATTTCTGAACTTTTATGCTCTGATTTCCTTTTAAAATTGAATGCCTTTAATAGCATCCAAGTCACCTCTTGAAAGCTTTGCTTCTTAGAAATGTCTTCTGCCAGATACCCTAAATTATCTCTCTCCAGTTCAAATTTTCAAAATCTCTAGGACAGGGGCAAAATGCTGCCAGTCTTTGCCAAAAAATAACAAGAATCCCCTTTGCTTCAGTTCCCAACAAGTTTCTCATCTCCGTCTGAGACCATCTCAGCTTGGACCTTATTATTCACATCACAATTAGGCTTTTAGTCAAAGCCATTTGACAAGTCTCTAGGAAGTTTAAGCTTTCCCACATCTTCCTGTCTTCTTTTGAGCCATCCAATCTGTTCCAGCCTCTGCCTCTTACCCAGTTCCAAAGCCACTTCTACATTTTTTGGTATCCTTTCAGCAATGTTCTACTCTACTGGTACTAGTTAATGTATTAGTCCGTTTTCATGCTGCTGATAAAGACATACCTGAGACTGGCAGGGAAAAGAGGTTTAATTGGACTTAGAGTTTCACATGGCTGGAGAGGCCTCAGAATTATGGCAGGAAGTGAAAGGTACTTCTTACATGTAGAAACCCCTGATAAAACATCAGCTCTCATGAGACTTATTCACTGCCATGAGAGCAGCATAAAAGATACTACCACATGATTCAAATTATTTCGCACTGGGTCCCTCCCACAACACATGAGAATTATGGGAGTACATTTCAAGATGAGATGTGAATGGGAACACAGAACTAAACCATATCACAAGCCAAATCCAACATTACATGCAAAAGTAATATACATCAGTCAAGTGGATTTTTTTTCTAGAGATGCAAGGATAGTTCAACATACACAGATCAATAAATGTGATTCACCACATAAACAGAATTTAAAACAAAAACCACATAATCATCTCAATGATGCAGAAAACAAATTCAATAAAATCCAACATCCCTTTATATATAAACACTCACCACCTAGAAATCAGTGGAACATACCTTGAAATAATAAGAAGCAGTTTCACATTAGTTTGATGACTTATCCAAATTCACCCAGTTAAATTTTGGTGAGCTGTGGAGGATGGAGGATGACTGAACTGCCTTCTCTCAGATCTACATTGTGACTGTCTTTAGCTTTACTGCATTTTTCAGGAACTTACTTTGTTTCAAAAGCCCCTGCCCTATAGTTTTCATGTTGGATCTCAATAGAAGACTGGATGCAATGATTGGCATTCTAGAGGCAGGAGACAGCGCATTTCTTTCTCTCTGCTTCTTGTCATGTCTCTGGTTGTGGCTGCTTCCCCTGTGCCTCTACCTCTTCTCTCCAGCCTGTCCTTCCGATTTACAGCAGCCAGAAGTCATCCATGATTTCTGGACTCTGATGATAACAACACCTGCTCTTACTACCCTTTAGGTGTGATGATAACAGCTTTCTTGTTGTTGCTAATTTTTGGGTGGCCCCACTCTCAAGTCTTTTACCCAATTCCTATATGAAATAACCTCAGTTTGAATAACCTAAAGTGGTTTTATTTTTCTGCCTAGATCTTAATTGCTATTTGAAAATATATCAATAAACTTTCCATAAGTCAAATTATTAATCCCAACCCAATGTTTCTTTTCTTTTTTTTTTTTTTTTTTGAGACGGAGTTTCACTCATGTTACCCAGGCTGGAGTGTAATGGCGCGATCTCGGCTCACCGCACCAACCCAATGCTTCTATTTCATGATATAGTGTTTTTCCATCATTTGCTTAGAAAGCTATAGTTTACTGTCCTTTATTCCTTCCGTAGTACTGATGTATACCCTATGGGCTTACAACGATTGAGTTGTATTTGAGTTTCTAAAGGCGTTTTTCATCACATCCCTTTGATTAAAATAAAAGTTAATGTGTTAAACAAAATGGCCAATGTAGTGGTTAAGATAAAGGAATGTACATAATTCCTCTCTGCCTCTCAAAAGCTGGAGGAACTTGAGTTACTTTGTCTCTCAGCTTCATGTTAGCAAGAAAAATAGTTCATTTGACTGAGAATTATGATGAAGAATGAATGAATGATATATTCCCTGTTACACAGCACTAATAAAAAAGTAGAAAATTTTAAAGTATTATTTGAGAATTTGAAGAAAACATAAGGATTGTTGTTATTGACATAACTGTGAATTTAGGACTCTATTTTGAATGGCGAGAATTTAAATCATTAATTAATGTATATGTGTGTATGTATGTAGTGTGTGTACATATGGCTGCAGGAAATATATATGTAAACAGATACCATTATCTAATGAAATTCAAATATAATTTCTAAAATCTTTCCATTTGAAACTTCCAGAACTTAAGAAAAAATAATATGCATCTAGAGTTTTAATGCCTTAAAAAGTACATTTCTTGATTAAAACAAAATTAATATCAAAGTGTTTACCAAAAAAAAAGCATTTTATGAATGCAAAATGTATTACTGAAGAACAGGGAAAGAGTTTAAGTAAAAAAGGATTTTACTACCTTAGATTTATTTTAAGAAAATTCGAGGAACTTCAGCTATGCAGAAAACTCTGGGAAATATAATAATTTAGACAATCTCTTTATGTAACTTTTTCTAGATGAGCCAAATTAATGCATAATGATGATGATTTGGTTATCGCTAAAGTACTGCTTCTTTTATCTGCTCCAGTGTTGTGTCATTGAAGACCCTTTGACAATCATTTGCAGAAAGTTCTTTAAAAAAAATACTAAAAATGGCTCTTGAGAAAGGATGCCTTTTGTCTAAGGCTGGAGAGAAAGAAAAGTTTGAGAACATGACAGCATAAAAAGAGGCTTAGGGACAATCTACAGATGAAATCAGCCAGAAGAAAATTCTATTCTTCCTGCATCAAATACAAAAGAAAGTAAAAGTGATGAATCCAAGGACCTACACAACTATGAAAATTCATAGTAATTGCAGAAACTATCCCTAAAAGCAAACTTGAAAGCAACTTCAAGTTCTGAATGACAAAAACTAGCAGTCAATTGGGACACTGAATTAATAAAAGATTTATATTATGCAAGCTACAGCTGACATCCACATCGGAGAAACAAGCACTCTCTTCTGACTCGTTCCAAGTATACATTATTTTTAAATCCTGTTTCAAAATTTAGCCAAAATGGAACTCGAGAGAGCATTATGTAAATCTCACTTCTTGTTTCAATTCTCTCAAAAGTCCCTAGGTCCCATATTAGTAAAGGCAACATATGTGGAATAAGGTTTATAATGTATATTAAACAGAAACCTTCACGTTAACAATAGTCATCCTTGATTTGCCACTTTAAAATGTACCTACTACGTTTATTCAGGGTTATAATGTAAATAATCCCCCAAACTCCAAGGAGTATGAGTCTTTGTGTGGAATTCAACATGTTAGTATTTCCTTTCTAATCAAATTAACTCCACATGTTTTCTGCTGCAACTAATCTTTTTCCTGTGGAATTAGGCATGGTCTGACTCGTTATTTATTTTTTGAACATGGCAATTTACTCCAGAGTAGTCCTCATTTCACACAGCCTCAGGCTCCTAGGCCATTTGTGTGCACCCAGAATCATAGCTCATCTTTGTAGTTAAGATGTGGATTCTGGAAGGAAATCATAAGAGCACCACTATCCAGGCTAAGGCAACTTGTCCAGCCATTCCATCAGTGGCAGGCTTTAGATAGTATGTGCCTGGGGAGAAATAATTTCTAAGGTGTCTACAGAAATTTAGGACTGATAAAGTACTCCCAAGAGTTCCTAAAAATGAGTAAGATTTATATTAATTGAGAATGTCCTAAATGTCAGATCTTTATCCTTACTTATGATATTGGTAATCCTAGCAATGATAAGGTGGAAAATATAACCCATTTTCAACATGAAGAGACAGTCATACAGCTAATCAGCTGCACACCAGAGATTCAAAACCACCTTCTTTGACACCAAAGCCAATGCTTTCAAATGAAGCATTTCTATTATTTCTTCTCAAAGTAGCCTGTGGCAGAGGCAAGTAGAGGTCACTATGACCCTTCAGAGTTATAAACCAAAGCTCAGCAAAGTGAATTGACTTATTAAGACCTCAGAGCTTAGAGACAGAGTCTGATCCACAACCTGACTCTAAGAAGTCTCTGTGCTGTTCTTATTTATTTTTTCCACCATTAAATTTACTTAGATAATTTAGCTGAAGGCCCATCTTAGGCCACGATAAGTGTTCTTAGGTAGAGAGGGAGGACAGTGGAAGGGAGAGAGAAAGGAGATAAGAGATGAAATATGAATTTTGAAGTGAAAAATTCATATGCTATTTGTTTTGTATCCATAACACCATAACATTCATATGGCACAGTGTCCTGAACATAGTGACAATAGGTATTTTATATTTAATGACTATATAAGTTGGGTTTTTTTTTTACTTGTTTTTATACTAAAGACCTCATTTTTTATTATGATTGTCTGAGTATCTGTATACCTTGGTTTACTTCTGCCCCACCTTTAAGTTCAGCTGTCTTACAGTGAATTTCTTTCATCTTTCTGGACTTGATATTTCTCATGAATATAATATAGAAGTTAGATTAATTAAGTTTAAAATGTTTTCAAACTAAGGTGTATCTGACATAGACCATCTTTTTCAAAAAATGTTTCATTGTAGGATGCTGATCTGGTAGTAAAAATTCCAGCCATATGCAGATATTGATTGTATTATATGTGATCTCACAAGTTTCCAGCAACTTTGTACAAGATAGCAATAAAACTTCTGATGTTCTTAATATTTGCTCAGCACCTATTTACTTTGTCATTTATTCTTTCTTTCAGCAAGCAATTATTGAAAGGCCTCTATGCAAAAGTGCTGGATTGGAAGAATTTCAAAACAATAATGACTGGTGTTCTGAGTTACACACAAGATGCCAGAGAAGGGAAAAAGATGTGTTTCATTTCTCAATCAACAGAGAAAGTTAACATTTGGACTTGAAGAGAGAGTAGGTATTCCCTGGCAGCAGGTAGCAAGAACTGCCCAGCCTAAACAGCAGTGTGTCATGACAGCTTTGGGGGATGCCAAATTTCTTGGTACAGCCAGTGCAAAGGGGATTAATGAGAGTGGAGCAGATAATGCCGAGCAGGTAGGCAGGGGCCATTCTCAGTTTTACTATTATATTGTGGGTTGTAAGCAATACTTAAGAACTTTTTGAAGATGAGTGACATAATTATATTTATACTTTGAAAAAACAATATGGCAATCAGTGGAGGCATGAGGAATGGCAAAGTGGAAAGGAACATAGTTATTGAGATAGATAAGGTAGGAAAACCTGAAGGTCTCAACTGAGATGATCTCTTAGGGGTAAGATGCTGCATGAGACTTTTGCCATACTCAACATGATTCAAGCTTTCTCTCAGGTGACATACCAAAGAAGAATCTGGGTGTGCTTTATATTAAAATATATTTTCTGAAACAAAAGAAAATGTGAGAAAATCTCAATGTGTGAGTAAATAACAACAAATCCAAGCAATTAAACCAAGGCTTTGAGAAAATATCACAATGCTATCTTCTGGATGACAAGAAGGATGTGGTTGCAGAGATCTTAAGACAGAGTGAAAAGTAAGGAATCCTGGATTGGCAAGGAACAAACTCAGAAAATACACTTCTCTAAAAATAGGCAGATATTGTTCCTTATTTGCTGGTCTTTTAGTTACCACTTGATTTAGAAGGAATCAAAGAGATGTTTTGCATACTCTAACAGATATTTTTAATGTAAATAGATTCTTCTTCATATTAGGGGAATGTGTTTGGATTTGAAATTCAAAATTTGTTGTTTTCAAATTGGTGCCTCAACCATCATCCACCTGGTTCTCCTCCTCACACCCACCGCACACCCATGTCTGTTTCTCTCTTTAATGTTTTTATTTCATTGTTTTCTGCCCAATGGATCAGAACCATACATAAATAAAAGATCTAGAGCCTGCCTTAACCCTGGTTTTCCCCACCTCCTATAATGCCCTCATGGTTGTTCCAGAAACTGCTATTAGTAGCCCCCTCCCCCGAATCCACTGTAATTTCTCTGCTCTGAGAACCTTATGAGCATTCATATCTTTGCTCTGGATCAGAACAAACATGTTGATAAACAGTTGAATGGTTTAAAATGTAATTTTATCATAAATACAAAAAAATAGGCAAGTAAAAAAAAAGCAGAGAAATAAGACACAAGAAATGATTGTTTCTATCATGAAGAAGTACTTACCTCTGTCAGGAGAAAAACGCACCATTCTCATAGTTTATTTTGCTCACAAGCTGAACATGTCTGTAAATGTGTATTTGACGCACTTAGTTTGAATACATATAAAAAGAATTAGTTTTCTAAGTACAAAGTAGAAACCATGATTTCTTTAAGCTGAGTATAAATTAGAAAAAATAATACTCAACAGAGTGTTGTGATGAATCATTAATATTTTATGACATTTCTAATATTAAACTATTTTTAGTTTTAAGAAGTTTAGACACAGAAAAACAATGCATATTTGCATGTTTATATAACATCTTTTCAAAGTGTTTAATCAATATTTTTAATCTAGTTAACTTTTCTCCCACTTTCTTCAGAATCAAAATTCTTTCCTTTAACTTTTAGTTCAAGTTCATGGGTACATGTGTAGGTTGGTGATATATGTAAACTTGTGTCATGGGCATTTGCTGTACAGATTATTTCAACTGTCGATACTAAGCCTAATACTAAACGGTTATTTTTCTTGATTCTCTCTCCCTCCTTGTACCCTCCACCCTTAAGCAGGAAATATAAAATTCAGAATAAACATTAATTTTTTTAATTGTACTTTAGGTTCTGGGGTACATGTGCTGATCATGCAGGACTGTTGCATAGGTACACACATGTCAACGTGTTTTGCTGTCTCCATCTCCCCGTCACCTACATCTGGCATTTCTCCCCATTTTATCCCTCCTCGACCTCCCCACACCCCCGCTGTCCCTCCCTTGGCTCCCCCAACAGACCCCAGTGTGTGATGCTTCCCTCCCTGTGCCCATGCGTTCTCATTGTTCATCACCCGTCTCTGAGTGAGAACATGCGGTGTTTGATTTTCTGCTCTTGTGTCAGTTTGCTGAAAATTATGGTTTCCAAATTCATCCATGTCCTTAATTTTTTAAAAAGAGGAAGTTACAAAGAGCAGAGAAGCAAGTAAACCACCCCTCCCCGCCTACGTTGCCTGAAGTTAGCTAACACAGACTCAGCTAGCATCCTCCTTCCGAGACAAGGTACCCAAGCATATCTTTAACTTTGTACCCCCAGCCCACAAGCATATTTCTGTAAAAAAAATAAATCAAATAAATAACTGTTCTCTTTCCCAACTGCCAGTCATGGGAGCAAGATACCACATAGAAAGTGTATGAATTATCAAGGTTGTATACGTATCACAAATCAATGACTAACTGTCTTTGTTTAAATCTGTTGTTTGTTTTTTTTTCCTGCCTTGTCTTTCTGTGCCAAACTTACATAAACAAGGAATTTCCTTTGTGTGGGGTTGGTGGCCATTACAGGCAGTAAGGCCTCCATCAGCCAGAGTGCCAATGAAGAAATTTTCTTATGTCTCTTGGTCTCTGTGTTCTCAGCTTGAATTCCCACAACACCCTCTGATAGATCCCAGTGTAGGCTGCTCCCATAAATGATAAGAACAAACGAACAGTGTGTGTCCATGTGTTTTTATCATTTAGCTCCCACTTTTAAATAAGAACATGTGGTATTTAGTTTTCTGTTCCTGCATTAGTTTGCTAAGGACAATGACTTCCAGCTCCATCTATGTCCCTGCAAAGGACATCATCTCATTATATTTATGGCTACATAGTATTCCATGGTATATATGTAGCACATTTTTTAAATTTAGTCTATCACTTATGGATATTTAGGTTGATTAGAATCAAAACTCAACTAATGTTACTCACTTCTCTCTTTGAGGTTAATATTTCAGAAGGTTTTGGCTAACTTTCTTTTCAAAATAGTAATGTTTGTCTGTAAGTCCTTCAAGCCCTCTAACAGCTTTTTAAATCTATAAATGCCTTCCAATCTATTTTCATGCTTTTTCTAATGAGATTCAGACTTTAAAAAAAGATTCCTGTTGGTATCAAAACAAACCTAAATAAAAATATATATCTTTCATTATTTTATGATGAGTCTAAAAGTTTATTTACCATCACTTTGCTTGGTAATGCCCCACTGATTTGATTTTCATTTCTTATCACAGGAAGACTTCTGATGGTATAACCATATTTTATGCTCGTTCCTCATTTTAAGTTGGTTATTTTCATGAAGTACTATTAGTTTAATCACTCTGACGTAAAGTAATAGATGAGTTTACTGAAAACACAATTCATTTTCTCATTTTGCTAACCAAATGATATTACTCCATGTTCATAAACATGAAACTCTTCAAGGGATCTGCTTCAAGGGACAGCAAGATGAATGTGCGCTTCGGAGTAGGACATTTAGAGATACGGTAAATTACCTTGTCCAAGCACTGGCCAAGTGGTCTGTGGAAAGTCTCCAGGACATCTGAGCTGCATGAGCTAATTTGTCTCCCATGGACTTGTCTCTCAATGGCTTGGCTATGCGCCTACTAAAGGAAAAAAGAAGTTGTGTTTTTTATCTTCTCCTAAAATTGCACATGATTTGCACTTTTGAAATCTCATTTTGTCTCCCTTCAGTGGTTATCTAAATTATTAACAAAGCCAGATTATAATATTATTCATATTAAAGACTATGTTTGTTTTGTATTTATAATGCTCATATAATGTCAAAATTTGCTCTGACTAGATTACATGGGCAATCTACAGATGATCAGGTCTTTGGGTGAATTTTTTATTTTTGTTTGTTTATGCACTGTCAATAGCCATCATGCACTGTTAAAAGAAAACTTTTTATATGATATAGGTTGTTACAAAGAAAACAGAAGAATTATGGAAATATCTTTCTTATTTTGACTTCATAAAAAACAGCTTACCATATGTAACTCAGTAGTTATTACACATTCCTAACAAGAAAGCTTCAGTAAGTCATTTAGTTATTTTAGAGTAAGTACGATTATTTAAATAATGTAAAGTTTCCTGTTGTTATTTTAAAAAAGATTTGTATTCTGTTTTTTAGAATGTGACTTTTCATGTAAGAAGGTCAATAATGTAGCACACTTAAGGCAATATCCTCTATCATTTATTTTTTATTTAACTTCTACACTATTTGAAAATACAAAAAAATAATAGTTTTACATATGAGCATTTAGAAATGCTTTGGAATGATTCAAAATTTCCAAATCTGCTTACAAGTCAGGGCTTTCAAGAGATATGAAGTAAGTACAGAAGTTTTCATCAGTCATGCAACTGACATTGAAGCAGATACTAATCAGAGCCCTGGCTGAGCTATGCTATATCTAAGGGTTCAGCTGTTGTGTATTAAATCAATTCTAAACACACTTTTTCCAACTTCTTCCCATCCAAATATATTTAATTTGTCATATGTCCCTCATTAATAAGAGAGATTTTCTGAGCAAATTCTCTGGCTTGAGAAAATCTGTTCAACACATTTACACTAAAATGTTAGTGATTAGAAAAGAAAAATCAGATTCAACCAATTAAATGAAAGAACTGAAACCTTAGCTATTGACTCAGATTATTTTTGAATTAAGGAAATCTGCAGGATGGGCTTCCTGATATCCTAAAATTGCTATAAGTTAATTACCCACCTGTAAATAAGAATATCTTTCTCAGTTATATAATAATAAAAACAGAGAAATAGAATTTTGCTTTGGTGCATATTTCCCTCTTACTGTTCCCTGGGAAAAGGGATTATACTCCAGGACTGGATTGTTTTATTTTGCTATCTTTTCTAGCTCTAGAGAGATTTCAAATATTGGGTTTTCCTTCAAAGGAGCAGAAATAGCATCAATTTACAACAGCATGCATTTGAAATATAAATCAATCAGCAAGACTTCATCCCATTATAATCTAGGAGAGGGCAAATAGTAGCTCATAACTATCCAGAATTCCAGAAGAAATGGGAGAGAAATAAGAAGCAAGAAGACAAGAAGCAGTCTTGGTTCTCTTATCACTAAAGAGTTTCTATGGCAAATGATCTCAAATGAAACCTGGTGGCCATTGTTCATGTGTTGTGTTCCGCAGTAACCAGAGGCATGCACATTTGGTCTGGAGCAGTCTTCACAGAAGAGGGGACTAAAGCCTGAGAAAGCATGAGTTCAACTGGCTGCAGTTTGCACATCATAAACATTCACTGAGAAAACATTAAGAACCCATGTGCACAAACAATAAGGCTTAGATATGGTTGGTCTAATAACAAGTAAAAGAAGACTGTATGCTTTTCCTAGATGATACAAAGTTTTTAAGTAATATATTTTCTCATTTCTTCTTTGGCTGCCAGAGAGCTTGGAGCTAAATCTGTAGACATAATTTTAGTAACCATTCAAAAAATTACGACATACTTGTTTTTACACAATATTTTCCTGAAGCGTTGTTTGTATTCCTATTTTTTAGCATCCTGAATTATGTTTACTTTTTTCTCCTATTTTATTTATTGGTGCATTCTAATAATCTTCTTCAATTGTTTTTGTAGAATTAAAACAAATACACTCAATCATATAACAGTCAAAAAAGAAATAAATACACATTAACAAAGATTTGCTACTAATCCCTTGCTTTTCTGCTTATTTAGAATAATTCAGAGAATGGTTAAACTAAGGAAACATGATCAAAATTAACAATATTTATTTAACAATAAAAACCAATATTCTACATTCCATTAGCTCAGCTTAAGTATAGAGAGGAGTATCTCAAAGTAGCCAGGGCTAATGTGTGATTTAGACTATACACAACGAAAGGAACAAGATAGAACTGGCTTTTATTTTCTTCTTTGTTCATTCTTTAGTCAGCCTTCTGTCATGAATACTTGTACAGAGAAAACTTTACACAAGCAGGAGGCAAACGCTGAAGCTGGAGACTCAGCCTTTGACATCTGCCATACAGAAGTTACCAGCCTGAGAATATAGAGATTTCTTACTAATATAATGCAATCATTTTTAAATATTAATAGAAAGCTGGAATTTAGTTTCTTTCTCTCAAATGTTCCTGCCTTGCCTTCATTGAACTTCTTGATTTCCTGTCTCTGCTCTTCCTTCTCTCATCTTACTCCAAGATTTTTGTAAATAAACAACATAATGGAGAAGACACTTGCTCCTAAGGATATTTTTTAGTTGACTATGCTTGCATAACAGCCAACAGACCAAAATATTTCATCACCAAGAATGTCCAAGTGGCTGCTCAGAACCAGAAGAACTGATATGGAGTCACATGAGATAATGTTGTCTGACTAAGGATGAGAATTTGAAAACTCCCTGTACCCTTGGGCTAGCTTAGAAATAGTGATGCTCTGCCAAGGGCTGGCTGTAGAGTGGGCATATCTCCACTAGAATTTCAACTCTGCCACTTCCTCTTCATGGAAATTTAAACAAACCCTTTAATCTCTTGGGGTCTCAATTTCCTCATCTTTAAAATTAGCATAATCCTTTTTGAGGTATTATGAATTAAATGCTTCCTTATAAGAAACTCCAAATATCTGAAAAATATGATTTCAAAATTATATATTTGGAATTCTGTTATGACTCACTAGAAAATTACCTCTGTGTACAAGCACTATACCTGCTGCCTGGGGTAAGAAAAAATTGCATGCTCTCTGTCCTCAGGTAGCAAAAGCTAACATAGACATAGACTTATACATAACTACAGGACTTTTCATCAAATGTTCGAAGCAATTTTAGAAGTCAGGGATACTGTTTGATGGTATTAGGATCATTTTGAAGTCAGAAGGCTACGAAAGCTTAAACCCTATGTCACTGTCAAGTCCCTTCCAAGTGCTTATTAAGTAAGGCAACCAACGAACAAAACAGAACAGGAATAAAGGTCATTTTGTTGGCTGCAAGATTCTGCAACTAATCCTGCTGGTTAAAAAGTAAATTGAAGCCTCTAATTTAGGCTTTAAGTCAGAAAAGGACCTCCTAACACCTCCTCATGTTAAGACATTCATGTTTTAGATATTGAGAACAGGAGGCTCAGATATATCTTCATGAGATAAAAACATATAGCTGGAGTGTTTTTTTTACTTATTCAGATGCAGCATTAAAGACAGAAAGGCCATCAAAATTGAAGAGGACTCCCTAACGCTGCTTACCAATTCTATAACACAATACAAAATAAATAATAAACATTGACAATGAGAAGTTCCAAACCTAGACTTCTCACTTTGAAGATATAACCAGTGATTGTGTATGCAATGGCAATGCCCACTACTAATTATGTTCAATCAATATCTACGCATTTGAATAAGCAGGTTAATCTTTTTCCTTGGGCTGGGAATGGAGATAGCAAGAGGAAGTTGCTAAGCATTAGGTGAGCATAGGTAGAACATGCATGAGGAAAAAATGGTGAATAATTTTTCCTCCAATAGGACACAATGTTGGTATAATTGATTATCTTCCCACATTATTACCTTAGAACTTAATATTGTTGTAACGAAGATGTCTACAGAACGCAAAACATTTTGTGTAAACTCCAATACATGATGGTATTTTTCCTTGAAAGGAATAACTACTAAAACTAGACTAAACATTTATTATAGTTCAGTGCAGACTTTAGTCTAGGAATCGTTCTAAATGGTACCTGGAGCAGAGGGGGAACCGATGAAATTATACTATCACAAAAATTAAAGTGCTCTTGATATAAATGAAAAACATGTTTGCTAAAAATTGCAAGACAAACTAAATTTTAGTGTTAGAGATTGTGAAAAAAGATAACAGAAAAGATCTCATCAAACACTTTGCTGAAATAAAGATATAACATGTCTGAGTGGCATTATACTATGAAAATAGGAAATGGTATCAGATTCATAGATTTGGGGAGCCCAGATGGTGAGAAGAAATATATTTCAACTGCAGAGGAATATTAATAAAGTAGATAAATAAGATTTTTTTTTTGGAAAACAGGGTCAGACAACTGAAAAGAGGCCATAAAATATAAATAAACTTCAACCAAATGACTCACCTCTACAGCAGGTTGAGCCAACTTTCCTTTCAAGGAGACTTCAAAGTTGCTTCAGAGCATCCATGCAAGTTGCCTTGTAAGGTCCCTGCTGATGTGCTCCCGCTTCCACAATCAGATCTTCTTGGCCCTGATCCCTGAGGCTCCATGGCTTGTTCTGTTTTCCAGCTGCAGAGAATCTAGTAATGACAAGTGCTTCTCTTATAGTTATAAATGCCCCAGCTCCACTTCCATCAATTTATCTACTAAACACCACAAGCTGTGTCCCTCTTAACCTAGGATGTAACTGTCATTAAGCCAGACCTTGATTGTCCCTCTCTTGTGGAGTTGGGCATTCTGGTCCAGGAGATGCTTTATGTACTGAACCAATGGCCAGTATATGTTGGTGTGTCCCCACGTGCTAGACTAGAATGTATGATTCCAATGTCCAAAGGGCAGATGTAGGATTGGCCCCACTCATCTTTTCCATTGACCTGTGTATTAGTCAGGGTTCTCTAGAGGGACAGAATAGAATAAGTATAGATGTATAATGTTATATAATATTATATACATATAATATAGGGAAATTTATTAAGTATTAACTTACATGATCACAAGGTCCCACAATAAACTGTCTCCCCCTGGAACTATGGCCTCTAGGCCAGCAGAACATAATGTTCTGTAATGACAGAAACAAAACCATATATTGGACACTTATTCAGATCAAACACGGCTTTCTGGAGAACTTTGCCCAGCCTTGCAAAGTGCTATCACCTAGTTGGCATTGTAATTGCCACTTAGGCAATTACAAAAGGCCATTTTCATCATTCTATCAATGCTGCTTCAGGATGATGGGGATCATGGTAAGACCAGTGAATTCCATGAGGATGAGCCCACTGCCACACTTGTTTAACCATAAAGTGAGTACATTGGTCAGAGGCAATTCTGTGTGGAATACCATAATGGTGGATAAGGCATTCCCTAAGTCCACGGATGGTAGTCTTGGCAGAAGCATTGTATGCAGGATAGGCAAAGCCATATCTGGAGTTAAGTGTTTATTCTAATGAGAACAAACCTCTGCTCTTTCCATCATAATATAAGAGGTCCAATATAATTAACCTGCCACCAGGTAGCTAGCTGATCACCCCAAAGAGTGCTGCTATATCAAGGGCTCAGGGTTGGTCTCTGCTGCTGGCAAATTGGGCACTCAGCATTGATCATAGCCAGGTCAGCTTCTGTGAGTGGAAATCCATGTTGCTGAGCCCATGTGTAATCTCCATCCCTGACACCATGGCCACTTTGTTCATGGGTCCATTGGGTGATGACAGGTGTGGCTGGGGAAAGAGGCTGAATTGTATCCACAGAACAGGTCACCCTATCCAATTGATTATTAAAATCCTTCTATGCTGAGGTTGCCCATTGGTGAGCGCTGACATGGGATACAAACATCTTCATGGTTTTCGACCACTCAGAGAGGTTCAGCTGCATTCCTCTTCCCCAAATTTCTTTGTTACTAATTTTCTAATCATGCTGCTTCTAAGTCCCTGACCATCCAGTCAAACCATTGGCTACAGCCCATGTATCTGTATATAATTGCACATCTGGCCATTTCTTCTTCCATGCATAGTGCACAGCCAGGTGCACTGCTCCAAGTTCTGCCCACTGGAAAGATTTCCCTTTACTGTTATTCTTCAGGGATGTCCTAGAAAGGGTCTGTAGTGCTGTAGCTGTCCACTTTCAGGTGGCAGCTGAATGTCATGCAGAACCGTCTGTGAACCAGGCCCTAGTCTTCTCTTCCTCTGTCAACTGATCATAGGGAACTCCCTCTGAGACCATCGGTGCAGGCTGGGGAAGAGAAGACAGGGTGGCAGGAGTGGAGACCATGCAAGGGGAGCCAGTCTGAGTTCCAAAACTGAAGAACTTGGAGTCTGATATTTGAGAGCAGGAAGCATCAAGTACAGGAGAAAGATGTAGGCTGGAAGGCTAAGTCAGTCTCCCCTTTTCATGTTTTTCTGGCTGCTTTATATTTGCTGGCAGCTGATTAGATTGTGCCCACCAGATTAAGGTGGATCTTCCTCCAGCCTACACAAATGTTAATCTCTTTTGGCAACACCTTCACAGACAAGCTCAGGATTAACACTTTGTGTCCTTCAATCCAGTCAAGATGACCCTCAGTATTAACCGTCACAACATGTTTGCAAGTTTTGTATTTTTCCATTTCTGCAAAATTAGGCTTTCCTTGACCGCAGGCCCCAATTCCCAGTGTTTAAGCAGGGAAATGCTAGCTGACAAAGAGGGGTCTACTGAATTACCTGTTCATAACAGTTGTACCTTCTCTCACGGGATTATTGTGAGGACTAAGTGTAATAATGCCTGTAACGCCCAAAGAAAAGGACTTAACCCAGAGCAACTACTCAGTGAGTGCTAGCTCCTATTCTTAGAATACTGAAAATGTTGACTTTATGTTTACATGACATCAATTAGGCTGATGAGATGCTCTTTGGTCATTCAGAACATTTTAAACAATTATCCATTTTCTTTTGGTTCTGCTTATGGCTAGAATTTTTTATTTCGTTCTTGTAGTTTTCTTGCTTTTTTGCCCGGGTTCCGGAAGATATTTTTTTTTAATCCAAGAATGTTGATAACTAGCCAGGATATGCCCAATATCAGTCAGGTTTTATGCATATTTTCTGGAAAATTGTGTTTCTTTTTTACCTAAAAAAAGAAATCAGTCCTTTTTTCATGTAATGGAAAGTTTCAACTATTGTATCTGTCAGTCCTAATGTTTTCTAGTTTTTCTTGGGTATCATATCTCAGGAACAGTGATTATCATTAACTAGGACTGTCTTTTTCAAAAATATACTTACTACTACCTTTATTTCCTTTAAATTCTTCTTTTCTTTATCTTTGGGCACTATAACTATTTTCTATTTCCCCTATTTTTAGTAATTTAATATTTCAACTTCATTTTCCCCAAACACGCATTGCATATTTAAATGACTTTTTATTATAGTGACTATGTGCAACTTTGATAGCATCATAGCTTTAAATTGCTACTTTAGAGCCACTTCTTTTTCTTTCTTTCCTTTTACCAAATTACCAATTGCCATATTACCTCCTCTCCTCAAAACACACAAATAAATATAAATAATTGATTATCTCTGAAAATTAGACTATATTCTATTTATTAGGACTTAGTTTAATGCCTGTTAGGACAAATATTTAAATGAGAAAATGGAAAACAGTTCATTAAATTTATAATTAATTTTTAAAAGGGAGACATTATTTGATTAATTCATACATGAGTAACTAACTTTCGTTAATAATTTATCTGAAGTAACTCAATGTGTGCTCTACGTGGTAATCATAGTTGCTTGTTTGTAATACTTATGACAATTCATTTCCCAAACACTCAACTGTACCCCAAACTTGCTGTTTTGTCTTGCTTTTTAAATCAGAATAAAAGCTGTTGATAGTAAAGGTAAGTTATACAAAAATATCAATTGATGCAAAACTTATAAAATCAACACTTCATGTATTTCTGATGAATCACTCTAGTTTTAAAATCTATTTTAAAATATATTTAACTTTGTATTGTTGGTACAACATAAAGTAACAAAATTCAAATTTTACTGTTCTTCTAAATCTAAATAATAGTATGCATAATGTAAAGGTAAATGCTTGAGTTACCATTAAATCATTTTAATACATAAATTTCTCCTTCCATCTATTAATCCCAGAAACACAGAATATTGAAATTATAAAAGAACACAAAAGAAACAACAGAGGTCATTTTTTTTGGATGTACTTTGTTCTCCATTTATCAGGAAATTATCATAAATGTTACAAATAAGCAAGTATGATTATCAAGTAAATATGGTCATGCATGAAGTCACACTTTACCTTATCTATGAAAAATTTCTTTCATTCAGTAAGTAGTAGAAAGGGATACATATTTTTAATCAAATTTGAAGAAATATTCTAAAACCCGATGATTGTTATTATTACTAGGATCTATCTAACTTGAGACATTCATGGCCATCACTAAGAGTGTTCCTGACAGATGTCTATTCTTGTTTTCCTCTTCTCACAGAATTCTACTTTTCTGAGAGTTAGAAATATGCTCAGTTTAAAATACTTAGCTTTGCAAAATTCACTGCCACTGGAGTAACCAAATGCCATTCTTCTTGCCAACAGGATTTAAGGAGTCTTTGAGTGTGACTTCCCTTCAAGATGATATGAAAGGGTGACTCATTTGATAGTTACAATTTGGCCTTTAAGCTTTTGTCCTTCTTTCTCCCCTTGGAACAGACATGAAAGGAGGAAGTAGTGAAGCCTGAGGTTAAAGGCCACGTGCTAAGAATGGCTGATAACTTTAAGAAACAGTAGTATTTCACAACATCTATCATTTGCCATGTTAGCCTTGAACACCCCCCTTCCAGGCTTCTGTTATACCTAAAATAAACCACTTTCCAGTCAGCCTCTGCTTATCATATTTCCATTATCACACGTTCAATGCAGTCATGTAGAAAATTTTATATTAGTTTTTTTAGAGTAACTTCTTTCATTTATGATTTATCAGTAGCATTTATACAAACTTTGAAACAAAATGTTTTATTCTCTTCTCTAATTCCATTGTTCAACATTTCAATTTTACAGATATGGTATTATAATAGTCCCAACGACATTAATTCAAGCTGAAACAAATTATGTTATTTTAAAACTTCAATTTGAAAAAAGATTGTGTGCTATTAAATATGTAATGATGACTATAAATTATACAAAGAAGTTCTGCTTTTCTAGTTCAATCTATAAACACTGGCATAAATACCTAATGATGTTTCCTTTTGGGAAGTATCAGGGGTGGAAGGAATGCCATAAAACTTACTCATTCACCCAGTGATACCTGAGTGATGGCTACAACAGAAGAGGCTGAGTGGTAAGCAAAAATTTCAGGAAAGCATCACAGAGATAGGAAGAGTATTATTTTTTAACCTTAAAACTCCCTTTGTAAGGGCTGATCTCTGTGACTCAAATATTAAAATTATGACTTGTTCTGTGCTAAAAGACAGCTTGAAAAATGCTAGCAACTCAGCAGTAATAATTACTTGAATTATTATTTGTATTGTCAGTACATACTACAGAACAGAAATTGAAAATATTCCCCTACCCTGTTAATTCTTACCCATGAAATTTCCCTTAATATTGTGAATGATTAATAATAAGGATCAATATATGTGAACCTATGCTTGCCCTTAATGGAAGGACACAGTTCCTATTGCCAGATGACAGCAAAAGTCCGTGCCCCGTGCAAACACTGTAAGGACTTGCAGGATCACAGATCCTCCAGATTAACAACAACTGTAGGGCTGAAGGGCAATCCATGCAAAGAGAGGACCTGAGGCTTTCCCAGGCTAACAGAGACAAGTGTCAGGGTGTGGGCAGAGCAAATTGGTCCTTTGCAACATTATGAATACAGGCTTTGTTACGTAAAAATCAAATCATGCAATTGCAGTGCTGTCATGAAAAAGGAAAAGGAAGAAATTAATTTAAAAACCTGTTGCATATTGTCTTACTTTGTTCCATATAATCAGCACTCATTTATTATTCTGAATTCAGTAAAGTAAATGTTCTTCTTATTCTGTGGAGCATGTTCACTCATATGCAAAAAAAACTTCCGTTGTTTTCTTCAAGGTTTATAAACAAATCCTTTTTGGATATTAGACTATCTGATATCTTCACTGTTAAACTTACGACTAACTTAAAATTAAGATTCTGACATCTTCAGTGGGATTAAAAAACTATAAGTGGAGGTACTTGTAGTGATTTCTATCAACTAATCTTAATTATCTAATTGTGCCACATTTTGCTAAGCTCTTTCAATCCAAGTACTTTATTCTCATGATCTGCATAAGAACTTCATGCAATAAATACTAGCAATGTTTCATTTTATAATGAAGACCCTGAGGCACAGAATACACATAATATAAGGCATATAGCACATTCCATTTCAGGAATTAGAGGAAGACCTAATGCCTATACTGCCAGAAGCTTTTATCAAATTGAGATGGGAGGAAAATTTGGACACCACTTTTGATAAGAAAACCGCACTTTCTGAATCATTGAACTATAACCAGATTTCCTACTTACCTTAGCCAGTATCAAGGATTTACCCATGAAAGCAATTTTAGAAGCCATATCTTTTGAAAGATCACAGATTTATCTCGTCTGTACCACCTGAGTAGCACCACTGAATGACTTTATAAATGACATTGATAGATGACATGCCATAAGGCAGATGGATTGTCAAGTACATTTATTGCAAGAGCATTCTACTCAACTTTCTAAGGCAGTGACGCACACTGATATACCTGGAAATGTGCCATGAAAGGGAATTTCCATTTCTCTCTTGGTTAACTGTTAAGTTCAATTAATCAACATACCATACCTCACGCATTCCAGTTAATCAAATTGTTTCTGTATTCAAGCATTTAACAGCAATTACAGCAGTCAACACCTAAAACATATGCGAGAAAAAACCTCAAACCTACAGGAAACTTGCAAGTATGATAGAAATCACAGTTTTTCTGACTTATTTAAAAATAGTTGCCAACCTGATGTTTCATTATACTCAGATATTTGTCATAATCTGTGTGTGTTTTCTACAGGAAAAGAAATTTTACAAATGAAAGAGAAAGAAGAAAGAAAGAAAGAGAGAGAAAGAGAGAAAGGGAGAAAGAGAGAAAGAGAGAGAGAAAGAAAGAAAGAAAGGAAGAGAGAAAGAGAGAGAGAGACAGGGAGGGAGAGAGGGAGGGAGAGAGGGAGGGAGAGAGGGAGGAAGAGAGGGAGGGAGAGAGGGAGGGAGGGAGAGAGGGAGGGAGGGAGGGACGGAGGGAGGGAGGAAGGAAGGAAGGGAGGGAGGAAGAAAGAAAGAAAAGAAGGGGAACGGAAGAAGGGAGGAAGAGAAGGAGAGGGAATACATGTTCTTAATATAACCATCAAGATTAGGACACTAACGTTGATACCTTACTACAATCTCATTCTCAGACCCTATTCAACTTTTACCAACTATCCCCATAATATCCAGTACACCAAAATGTCCAACTCAAAATGATATGTTGTGATTTGCTGCCATATTTTCTTTAGTCCCCTTCACTCTGACACAGCTCCTCAGTTTTGCTGACTTCCATGACCTTGAACTTTTGAATATTACAAGCATTAACTTTTGTAGAATTTCTCTCAGTATGGGTTTATCTGCTGTTTTCTTGATACTAGATTCAGGTTAGCATCTTTGGCAGGCATGAAACAGAAATGATGAGGTGTTCTTTTTTTGTATCAGATTGTGTGCAAGTTTGATTTGTCTTGTTACCAACTTCCTATTACCTTTATCACTTTATTAAAGTGATGTCTGCCAGGCCTCTCCACTATATTCTCTATCCCTTTGTACTTAGTATTTTCTGAGAAGTAAACATCCTGTTCTTCATCAAAATTTCTCAACTATTCATTTACTTATTATATTAGTTCGTTTTCATGCTGCTGATAAAGATATACCCAAGACTGGGCAATTTACAAAAGAAGGAGATTCATTAGACTTACAGTTCCACATCGCTGGGGAGACCTCGCAATTATGGCAGAAGGAACAGAGGAGCAAGTCATATCTTACATGGATGGCAGCAGGCAAAGAGAGAGCTGGCGCATAGAAACTCCTGCTTTTAAAAAACATGACATCCATGAGACCCATTCACTATCCCAAGAACAGCACTGGAAAGACCTACCCACACGATTCAATCATCTCCCACTGGGTCCTTCCCACAACACGTGGGAATTACGGGTGCTACAAGATGAGATTTAGGTGAGGGCGCAGAGTCAAACCGTATCACTTATATAAATAAGTGGTGAACCTATGAACATATACTGGTTCACAGTTTCCAATTTTTAGTAGGTGGGTTATAATTCTTTACCAACATTTTAATTTTAATCTTCAAACAAAAAATTTTTGGGCCCTTAGTAGTTCTTTCAAGGTGCTTTCTTTTTCTTTTGGCATATTTCCAACATTCCTGGCTCAACAAGATATTCCAAGTTCACCTAATATTTGCCCTGCCCCAGCATTGGAATCAGTCATTTCTTCAAGAGAACCCCAGGAGAAGCCAAGATCTGAGCGTGTAGTGTGTGCTTAGTGCTATGGGAGTATTGCTACTCCGGTCCTTCTGAGTGGAAGGTAGCTTCGTGAATATACGTGTACACACACAAACACATACACACGTGCACACAGTAGCACATAGACACACATACACAGACAGGATTTTACATCTATATTTATTTCTAGATCTAGGTATAAATTTTGGAAACTGTGAGTTCATACCAATAACTAATTCCAATCTAACTTCACAGTGCCTATTCTCATTTTCTTTCTTTTCATAAATGCAAACTCCTTCTCCAACTATGAGAAACCCAGATCTCATTGTGCTTACATATTTACCTACTTGATAAGATGCCACGTATACAATCTATCTCCTGCCTCTGCCATGACACCCAATCCATGCAGGTTTACTTCTTATCCAACTCTGGAAGCCTGAGCTGCCTGCCGCATGGAAGTCCCTTATCCTCTTGTAGAACAGCTGTCAGATGAAATACAGGATGCTCGGATAAATTTGAATTCCAGAGAAACAACAAAGCATTTTGTAGTATCGGCATGTCCCAAGAAAAGTTGTACTCCTTATATGCATAACTGTTTTCCTTTAAAAGCATCAGTATACTTTCATTGTTTATCTGAAGTTTAAATTTAACTGGGGGTGGGGGATCTTGCGTTCTGATGCTACAGGTCAGGTTTTTCTTAGCATAGGTCAGATTTTGTATTCACTTGCTGTTCACTTCATTTATATGTCCCCTCCCTTCAGCTTAGTGCTCTGGCTCCCCCAGCTAAGCTGACCCTCTGTGAGACACGATTTCTCGTTCTGCTGTGTTCTGTGACACCCTGCACTATGTTGGCCTGTGACGGCCACCCAGCCTAAAATTCACCAGGCCCTTCCTCACCTCCGCCACCTGGTCCAGGGCAACACACCCGTCACATACTATCATCTCACTCTGAAACCTCACCTCGAGCCACTACATCTCTCTCTAACTTCCTTGAGGATGTCTATGTCTTGCTTCATTCAGTATTTTTAGGACTCAGTGTTCGGGGAGGGAAAGAGAGGGAGGAAGGAAAAATAAAAAAATTCTGAAACACACTAGAGGATAGATTGCAGAATGTAATACTAAGTGCTCATTTCATGATAATAGATCATCAGGAAAAATATAGAAAAGTTCTACTAACAGCAAGAATAATTTATAATTTATATTTTCTTTCAGAAAATACAAATAAAAGGACAGAAATAAACCATTTCAGATGGTTTTTCCCCAAGAAAAAAATCAAGAGGGAGGGGGAAAAGGAAGAAAAAGAAAAGAATAAAAGAGAGAGAAAGAAAGAGAAAAAGGGATGGAAGGAAGGAAGGAAGGAGAAAGGATAGAGAGAGGAAAAGAGGGGAATCTATTATGTATGGTGTTAAATAGTTAAGTGATATGAAATGCTTTAAAATGCTAAAATTTTAAATTTTACCATTTGAATAAGAAATCTGCACAATCTAGTCGATGAGGCAGGGAATGTTGCCTCCCCTACATGTATATTTATATTTTTTTCTTCCTTTACAAATCTTAATTTTATTTGTGCTAGCCAAGTGCACAGACCTAAGTGATAGTTGACAATTTATGTAATCTAGTGAGTCACACATGGGACAATTCTGCACCCCTAGGGAGTGGCTGAAATTTTGTGAATGTATTTTGGGTTTCAAAATTATTGGGAAGAGGAGCTAACTTGGTGAACATGACATGAGACAATCTGACATGCTGAAGAATTATTCGTTCAAAACATCAAAAGTGCTTCCATGGAGAAACACTTGGTGTCAGCCTAAAGTTGCACTCCATCCCCAGTTTTCCATCCTTTCTTGCAGCTTACACATGGGAACAGTACCCAGTTCTGACCAATGGAAGCTAAACCGAAATAGGGAGAAGCCCTAGGAAAGCAATTTGTTTCTAACAAAATATGACATCATAGCCCTCATCATCATTTCCACTTACTTCTTCTTTTAAAGCAGTCATCTGTGTCCAAGAGAACTATAGAGGCACAAACATTGCAGTGTTGAGAGCTGAGCCAAAGCTGCACCTCCCTTCCCCCAGCTATGGGAGGAAAATAAATCCCTATTTGTTTAAGCCACGAGTTAGTTTTTCCGTTACTTTCAACATAGCATATCCCTAACTAAAACTATGGTATTTTTATTTCAAGAAGATAACAGTTAAAGAAATTGATCAAGAAATGTTTTGCTTCAGGGATCTCCTGATTAGAAGAGATGACTACAAATTTCCCTTTCAACCTATCCTGATGATCTGTGTTAGAGAAGATGACAGAGGGAGGAGAACAAGAAACAGAGGCATCTCCTAGTTTGGTAAAAATGCAAAGACTTCATTAAAGGTTTATTGAAAGTTGAGTGCCTTGAATCTGGCCTCTTAGTGCCCAGTAGCCCAAGGGCTATGAAGCATGAGAAAGTAACATGGAGAAAGGCTAAGAATTTATTCTCTGGGGCCTAAAAGACCTGTTTGTTGCTACCTCTTCCTAACTGCTTGACATTCAACTAAATAGTTAGCCTAAGATTCCTCAGTTACATGAAAGTAATAATGGTTACTACCTCATTTCGATGTTTTGAGGATTAAATGAGGTAATGCTTGCATACTGTGCAAAGCATAAAGTATCAATGAAGGTAAAATACTGGTGATTTTTCATACTCTCTATATAATTTCAAATTGTGTTTTTTGGATTAATTACTTTTGGTTGTGACTTTTTCTCTTCGTAGTGAATATAAAAACCATGAGAAGAATGTTATCCAGCAAAAGCTGTATACTTTAATATGATTATAAAGACTTTTTAAAAGTGGTTTTATGCATCCCTTTTACATTTTTATAGTGGCAATTTAAGCTGACTAGCTTACATTTTATCATGAATTATAGGTCCACAACTCTAGTAAATAAAGTTATCAGACAGGAATACAATTCAGAAATATATTTAAAAAGTAAAGCTTATTTTTCTATGAATTTTACTTTGTTGATTTAAAAAACAAAATGTTATTGTCTTGTCTAAGTGAAATTTCACATCCATGACAAATATGTTAATACTATTTAATCCCATCCCTATATCAAATAAAGATCAAAGGTCAAAATTTTATAAAATAAATTGAAATAATACAACGTTAATCCTGTAATGTTTTTGAGAATAATGCAATTAAATTACAATATATAAAATTCTTACATTTGTAACAAAAGCTGAATAACATGAACATATTGTATAGCGTGATTACAAACTGAAAAGTCAATTTTCTAAATAGTAGATATGATAGAACGTAGTTGTGAGGATTTAGTAGATAATGTATTTTGAGGACTTCTTAAAACAATAAACTACATATCTTTAGTATTTTTTAAAATGCCAAAAGTCTATATTTAATATAGTATCATGTTATATTTTTGAACATATCTGTTTTGTTGCAATGATATCACACAGAAATCTTAATGCAAAGTAAAATGTATACAACATAAAATGCAAGTCTTAAATATATTGTTATTGAATTACACTGCTTATAAAGCTGAGGATAAAAGAAAACTCTCACCACTGAGTCATACAATAGATATAAAGAAAATATGCATATTTATATCTCAAAAGATAAAATTATAACTGTTACTAAGCAGGGGTAAATTCTTTACTGAATCATCCTTAATACAAACATGTTTGTCATTAGTGGCTAGACTGCCCAATTCAATTTACTTATCAATCAATGCACTAATGTTTTAATTTTACTAACCTCTTTGGAACTGTTATCACATCCTAATATTAATGCCAATTGTAGTAATTGTTTGCTAAATTCCTTTTGTCTCTAAAACATATCTTCTCCATAAATGTATGGGAACATTTCTGGAGAGTCATTCTTACTAATAAGATATATTTTATTATATAAACAGAAATATATATAACAAATAAAACATAAAATAATGTACATTAAGATACTATTATAAAACCAGAAATATTTTAAAATTCACCTTAGGAGTTTTAAAAGGAGTTCAGAAGGAGATTAACGTTTGTTTCTCTACCGGTCTGTGATATTTATGAAGTCAGACAAATCTATGCTCTTTATTTAGCCCTAAGCAGCAAGCCCAATGCTTGGAATTTAATAGAGGATCAATGGGAGTTTGTTGAATTGAAACCAATTGATCCTTTCTAGAAATAAATAAGTAAAAGAAAAAATTTAAAAGAGTTGGTAATTTTTCTTTCACAAAATGATCATTCAAGTAGATATTAATAGAAACAGCTTTCAGGATTCCCTAAGAACCTTTATTTCCTGGCAAGATATCTGTCTCCTTGTTTTGAAACTCTATGCCATGTTGTAGCTCATTTCTAGAAGTTTCTTTATGCCAGGGTCATTCAGGGTACAAGAGCCTGTTATGATTTTCTTTACCTAGAGCATTACATTAGAAAAAAAAAAAAGAAGAAGCTTAAGACCACATTAATTAGAATAGAAATAGCTATTAAATAGAAATAGCTAGGTTTAAACAATGATGTATACATTATGATTAAACTATTTGACTTATTCACTTGTGTTGCCAGGGTTTGGATGAGAATATGCAACAATTAGAATTAAGCAATGTTGATGGCATTATGATAATTTTTATACCTGCTATTGTAGAAATATAATAATTAAAGCAATTTCTTTGTATGGTAACTACTTCATATTATTAATTCATATGCAGTTTGAAATCGATCAAAAGCCATCTGCCTTTTGCAAATAAACTGTCCTTAGTCCGCCTCTTTACACATCCTGGATTTATATAGCCAATGTCTTCAAACTAGTATGGGATTTCACATTTGAAGTTTAATTTTCATATAGTCAATCTTGTTTCAGCCTATGGATATCTTTTTAAATATTCTTACTAATTAGCTATCACTTCTAGTTTTGGGTAATATAAAAATACTATACATGAATACCATATGTAATACTATATGTAAAACACAAGCACACAAATAAATTAGATGAAGCCAAATACATATCATCTGTCTAAGTCAGTTTGAACTGCTATACCAAAATATCATAGACTTGGTGGCTTAAACAATAGACTTATTCTCATACTTCTAAAATCAAGGTGCTATCAAATTTGGTTTTTGATGAGTACTGTCTTCTTGCCTTGCAGACAGCCACCTTCTTGCTATATCCTCATGTGGAAGACAAACAGATTATCTTTCTTTTCTCTCTTCTTATCAAGGCACTAATGGCATTCATGAGGGCTCTACCCTCATAACCTAATCACTCCCAAAAGACTCACTTCAAAATATTATTACATTATGGATTAGGACTTCAGCATATGAATTTGGGGGGGACATAAACATTTAGTCCATAGTATCATCTGAAGATGCTTTTCAAGTTGATAATGTTCAAATTTTCATCTCTCTGTTGTTGCAAATGTTATTAGTCTATACATTACCAGCTTATCCACCAATGATTTATGAGATTGTATTTCTGATTAACTTATTACAAACCAAGATACTCTATCACAATTATTGTTTTACCAGTTAAGTAATACTTACAGACATAACAAAGAGATAGTCCAGGTCTATCTGACAGAAAGGAATTTTGCACATATTCTGAAGTGGTCTTCTAACTTGAATTTGCATAGGAATCCACCAAACAAGCTATAGAGAGCTGGTAAGAATCCACTAAACAAGTTTTAGTGAGTTCTTACATAATTTTTAAATGCCTTTTGCAGGAGCCCATCCCTGGAATATGTTGATTCAGTAAACCTGTGGGGTTAATAATGAATCTCCATTTACATCAGGGACTTCACTTCCCTAGGTTTTTTGTATATTATTGATCCTTGAATCATACTTTTGAAAACACTGGAAGTTTATATTGTGGAGGGAAAACATATACGAATTTCAACCCAGAGAGTTATGATGTGGACACATCATAAGTGCAATGTCAACAATATTTATTTAATATGTATCCTACACAGTGAAATAGAAAGGAACTAATAATCCAACAGGGAATATATACTTTTATATTATGTAGTAAGACAACACATAAAAATAAAATAAATGTGACAGTAGGAATAACAGTAAAATTTTTTTTTCACATAAACCTTGGTTCAGTAAATATTAATTAAATGCAATCACAGAATATAAGAAAATAGCAAAGTATTAATATGTAAAAATTGCAAATGTTGCAATACTGAATATAAGTGTAACCAAGATTTCTGACCATCTTCTAGGCATGTAACATTTCTTTTTCTGAGTATGTGGATAGTCAACAACTGGAATGGTAATATGCTTTTCTTAGAATTACAAACAAGTTATGTAATAGTTTGGTGGTCCAACGATATCCTCTGATATGTGTGGGTCTCTAAAGATACTATTTGGCTGCCAGAAATTTTCTATTTATAGGAAAATAATACATAATATAAAAATTTCTAAACAGTATTTTTTGCTGACTTTTAACCATTTATTTTTATTCAGTTTTATCTTCATAATTCCTTACAAAATAAAGTATTTTTCATTTTTATGTTATCATGTGACTACATCTGAATATCAGATTTTTCCAAAATAATAATTCGATTGTGTAACATTTTGGCTTAAAGCTTTTTAGATTCTCCACATGACTCTTAAGATGACATCCAAATTTTGAACATGACCCACAGGACCACTGTCACACAGCCCTCCCGTTGGCTGTGATCTACGATCACACCACTGTATGCCAGCCTGGACAATAGAATGAAACCCTGTCCTTAAAAAAAAAAAAAAAAAGAATTTAAAAAAATGGCTTTATTCAGTCTCTTGATTATAGTATGTGAAATATGTAAAATATGTAAACACAACATACATGATTATCAAATAGCTCTTTAGTGGCAGTACTACTTTTCAGTTATCATGAACTCCACATTTATTTAATCTTTGTGGTTGTTTTAGAAGTTGGCCCTTAAAAATAAATGCCCAAATTATCTCCAGTGGAGCCAGACTCTAGCACATATCTGATTAGGTAAAGGATTTCCTTCGGTGCTGGGGTAGGAGCAGACATATTCCTCTGGCTCCTGAGAGAGGCAAAGGTGCATAGAGTAGGCCCAGAGACTAAGCATAAACGAATGCTCAGTGCACCATGGCATGGTTAGGACAATTCACAGGACCAAACCAGCAGCCAGGAGTGGGGCAAAAGCTCAAGTTTGCACAGATAACAAATAATGGACAAAAATCTCATTAAACATTGTTGCTTGAAAGACAAAAAAAAAAAAAAACCATATTGTATTATATAACTTATCCCAAGGCCTGCCAGACATCATTCAAAGTACTTGCTTCACTCTTGGAACTGTGACACTGAGAGGACTGAGGCTGAATATTCCAGAAGTCACTGAAGTACATCCAGATGTTCTTCGTTGCCACCAGCCCTCCGACTCAGCCAGAAGGCAGCCACATGGGAGTCAGAGAAAGTAACTCTCCTTATACTATGCTCTTGCTTTAAAGTAGAGCACCTACAAAGTGGTGATATCAACACACACACCCATCTCTACTAGTCTCTCTGTTCAAAGCGTTTATAAAGCTGAGATTGAATTCACAAATTCCACACTGGCAGCAAATGGACAGATCTGTGAGTCATAGTAACTCTAGTAGTCCCAGAAGAAATACTGAAATATTATTTCTTAGGTCTCTTTTCTTCACCAATCACTACTATCATATTAAATTACTATTAGTACCATTGAAACTATTCATACTCCATCGTATTACAGCACTGCTAAAGATACTGAAATGTATTGAAGCTTTACCTTGACATTGCTGTAGTGTCCAGATATCAAAATAATTTTAAATGGAAACATGTTAATTTGTTGTTATATGTAACTCTACCACATGTACTTCTAAAATTCACTTTTGTGTCAGCTAATGTGTATGGTTATTTAATGCTGCTTATTTGTGGTTTCATTAAACTGATAATATGTCATAATATTTTTAATTAGAAAAGAAGTAGATCTAAAGCTTGAAATTTTAATCAGAAAACAATAAGATTCATATACTTTATTTAAAATAATGTTTTAGTATAATTTGAGAGGTTATAATTTTGCATATTACCAAAATACACAAGTATTCTTAAACAAAACTCTATGAATGAAAAATTAATCCTCTACCAACATTATGTTCCTCATATATTAGATGAAGATGTTCTAAATGGTTACATAGCACCTTTTCCCAAGGCACAACTTATGATCAAATATTTTTGGAGGAAACTCTTATTTCTACATTTTTTTAAAAAAAAGCATAGATACCTCAACTTCTTCCAGAAAAAAGAAATCCAAATCAAGTGGCATACATGGTACAGAGTAAAAATGAATGGTTAAAGAGAGCCTCATAAAAGAAGCGAATATCACATTGGCTTCCTCTTTAAAATCACTCAAGGAAACAAACAGCAGACATTACAAGGAAAAGGAAAACATAAACTGCTTATATAGAATGTCTAAATTCAGAAGGCCCTGAATGGACAACTGGCTTAGAAAATCATTGTTTCAAGAGAATTACCTCTGACGTTCGTAATTTCATAGTTAAGCGTTGTTCCCTCTTTTGTTTTATGCAGACATTTGAAAGTGGAGTTCATTAACTATTTACACAAAAATGTGAATTCTTGTCTTTGTGTGTGAGAGGCAGAGTGTGTGTATGTGTGTGTGTGTAAATATATACACAAATGCTGTATATTAAAATGTTTTGAACTGTTAGTTCACAGAGTGTCAGGCAGAAGAAAAGAAAACTCAATCCACAACTCTTAGACTAGGGTCATGTTTACAGTTTCTCCTTGTAGATTAGAACATGCTCTGTGTCTGTACAAAATATATTTTCATATGTAAGAAATTAAAACAGGAAAAAAGGAACAGTTATGTAGGCATATTTTGCCACCAGTGGTGTTAGAAAAAATAAAAACTAAATGATATGTCAGTTGCTAAAAACATTTCTGCAACCCTGCCAAATCAAGTTTAGGAATATGTCATGTCTGCACTTGAACTGTTTGTTCTCAGTTGTCTTGAAGAACGTAAGCATGGCCAAATGTCCCAGCCTCAGGCCCTGGGGACTCTGCTCACACTCTCATAATGAAAACATGAAACACTATGAACAGTCTTCACATGTCTCTCCAAAAATGACACGTTTTAGTTTCGTCTTCAGTGATCCAAAGTACTTGATATAGAAGATAGCTAGTAGTTGGTGGAAGTATTGAAACAGCATCGTGGAATTCTTTGAAACTTAATACTTGGTGTAAATTGTTGTGTTCCTCATTGCCATACATTGTGATTTTATAAATAGAAGCCAGAAAGCATCACTAAACTTAGTAATTCATTAATCAAAGCTAAAGTTCAAAATAACTAAGTATGTGAGTAGGTAAAATATGCCAGTTATAAATGTAAATTCTAAGAACTTCAAGTAGCTTTGTAATATTAACTGCTTAGTTATTTTTCACATAGTCAATAACATTCTAGCCACAAAAGCATTTTGGCTTTACCTCTTTAAATTTTACATGAAATAAAAATTTAAAATCATGGTAAGAAATGAATTACATTAAACATTTCTAATACTGGAAATGACCTCATAATTTCATAACACTATCCATATATTCTTAAAGACTTTGCTAAAGAAATCTAGAAATAGATTCAAACTCTCCTACCATCTTCCAGATTTTTTCTGCCTCAAATTTTTTAGGTATTCTACATGTTATTTTAGATTGATGTTGTTAACAAATAACCCAGTTTAATATTAGGCAATTTCATATTTTGCTATATATTTGAAATAGTTATAATCAATTTGAAAAACAATGTAATAACTTTTATCAGTAGTTAATATAACAAATTTATGTTTTTAAGAATATAATATGATTAAGCTTTTAGCAAACTGAATGACTCATCTAATGCTTTTTAGTTGCCTCATGACACAAATTATTTCCAACAATAGGTCCCTGAGTTTAAACATAATAACTATTGTAAGATCCAGAATGTTATTTTCATTATAACATGCAATGAGAGGGAAGATATACATCTGGCTTACCTGATTGTCATAGATATTGATTTTAAGAACATTCAGATCCCACTCATTTTTACATAATAGTGAAGGAAGTAATAAGGACAATTTATGTCAGCCTCCTGCCTCCGCCCTCCTCCACAGCTTGTTCCCCTACATTTTTTTCTCTCTCTCATTATCTATGTTGGTCATACTGAACTGCTAGCCTAAATATTTCATACCTCCCTTGACTCCAGTTGTTTTATCTTGGCTCGTAATTTTTTTCTCCCTTTGTTGTTCATATAATACATTTTCCCTCAAGAGTCAAATATTATATAACACTTGTCCTGAGCTCACCCTGACCTTCGTCCCTTCCCATCCCAGCACGTTAAGCTAGATTTTTCCCTCTTTACTCACACCACAACTTTGATATAGTAATGAACACTTTGTATTATGTATGTTGGTTTGCACGTCTATTTACCTATCAGACTGTTGGCTTCTGGAGGACAAGAGCATTTCGTTCCTGTATACCAGGAGCATCAGGCAGTATATGGCATGTGATGGGTACTGAGTAGACTGAATGGCAGATTCTTTAAATAGCTGAAGAAACTTTTTTGGATATACTACTTTATTTGATAACAACAATCTAACAGAACTATTTTTAGGGCAAAAACCATATTGGTCTCATGTTAGATATGTTACTATCATGTTGTCTTAGAAGTTCAGGAGAGTTTGTCTATTATTATTTTTTCCATTAAGATTTGCTTCTTAAGTGGAACCCATGTTGTCCTTTTTTTCTAATTGTTTAAAAAAAAATCAAAAGAATTTGTCTTACTCCTAACCTACCTGCTCTTCCCCTTAACAAAATATTTTCTAATCAACCCTTAATCCAGTATATGTCTTCCTCCTTATCTTTTTCCTCTTCTTCCTCCTTGTTTCTCCTTCCAACCAGTAAAGTTTCCCTGTATGCTAGAGTATTTTCCATTTTTCCCTTACACATGCACTCTCTGCTTTACTCTGCTCTGTCCCTGAAAGGGTCTTGATTATGAACTTTCTCTATCACCAACGCAAACAACATCCCCCAAAAACGGACTTATTCTAAAGTGAAGGAAACAACAATGGGTCCATAACTATAAATATTACTGGTCTTACCACAAGCTCCAAAGCCCAAAAGGTGCTGACTTGATATAACAATGTTATGACCAACTAAGAACTAAATTAACTTATGAAATGGAGAGCAATCTGGTTGAAATTTTATCCTACAGGAAGTTAGTTATGTGACTTCAACTAGCTCTTATTATATGGAGCCATCACTCCCATTACCAGAATTTATAGGAAAATAAACCAAAATATGAATCTGAGAGCCATTCTACTATCACCAAAATAACTCACTGAAAAAATATTGTTACTTCTAGTCTCCAAAACTTTTGTTTAAATGGGTTTGCAGTCATATATCTTAAGAAAGAAATACTTCCATCAGAGAACACAGTCATAGTCTGTTTAGTTACAAGCTGAGACTTCCTCTTGGCCATTCAGGGCTCCCCATATCATTGAACCCACACAAAGAGAAGGGGGTTGCTCATTGACTGAAGTGACTGATTCCAATTCCCAAAGATGAATTTGGGTTTCTGCTACACAATAGGGACAAAAAGGCCTACACATAGAGCCCAGGAGGAGGTACTGGGGTAATTCTCAGTATTTTCCTGTCTAAGGGTCGTGGTCAGCTATAAAAAAACAGTAAAGATAGGAACCACCATGGACCCAAATGACTCAGAATCACTGCAGCAAGTAAAGAGTTCCATTCATCTGAGCTGCTGGCAGAGACAAAATAACACAGACTGGGTAGTGGAGAACAGAAGCTATAATGATCCAATTTAGGCTTCATAACTAGCATCAGAAATGGAACTGCAGTGGGAAAATGTTATTGTAATTATTTTTCACGTTCCCTTTTCCTCACTTTCCTACCTTATCTGAGAACACTGGTGCTACCTTCTGTTTAAGTTTCAGATGAGCAGATCACTGCATTGTTAGCAACACAGCTACTGGGAATGTATGTTGGGAACACAATATTCCATTTAGACAAAATACCAGAGTGAGTTCAGAAGATGAGCTTTGCTTGATTCTTCCCATTTGCCCCTTCAGATCTGCTCTCTTCCTTTACCCCGCCCTGTGTTCCTACAGGATGACCAGTATGAAAGACATTTGTGAGCTCTCTTGTCCTCTGACTCCCAGTGGGGTTCAGTTAATGGGAGCCATCAGAAGGTCAGAGGAAGGGAAAAGATTGAGATAAATATTTATTTCCCCCTTTTCTTCTTGTGGGTTGATTTCCTGCACCTATCAAAGGCCACAGCTCCTATGAGACAATCTTTTCATCCATTATCTGTTGGTTTCTAATAACCATTCTTCTTATCACTTTAATGCCTCTTAAGGCCTTGGGGTATAATAGTTACCCATTTTTACCAACCCCAATGGGATTACTCTATCTTACATTGATTTTCCTGTACTTGGTCCAAAGGTTTGGAAGTAATCACCTTTTATTAAGCTTTCCTCAATTACCATCTCTTTCTGCCAAAAAATAAAAACCTGTCTGATACACAGCTGTCAACATTTGCAAATTGTGTTCATAACTAAATCATGTTTATCAAATATTTCTTTTCCTTTTATATCATACAAAACAATCATTTTTCAATATACTATTAAAATGAGCACAAAGGCATATTATCAAAAAAAAAAAAGTAAATCCATGGAAGTGCTAAAGGTTGAAAGAGTTTCTGCCACGAGAAGATAAGAAACATTGACTTTAGAAAATATTAAAGATGAAGGGTTGTACAGAAATATAACCTAGATCAAAGGAATGACATCTTAATATATGCATGGATGAGGGTTGCACGTGACTGAAACTTTTCTCAGTGATAAAAATAAAATAAAATAAAATAATGGCTTTAAATTTGAAGGTTTTAGTTATAGTGATCAGGAAAGAGCTTGAGATGACCTTAATAGAACATAAGTAAAGATCCATTTACAAAGCTTCTAAGTCATTCAGCGTCTACCCCCTCCTCAGCATGTGCAGGGCAGTTGACCATAGGTGTTTCTCCAGCTGAAGAGCTCACCTTTAATCTGAGCAGAAGATTCTCTTGGATGTCTTACCATGGCAGCTGTAGTGGGTGAGAGATGGAGAAAACAGCAGAGGATGGCCCTGAATCTCCTCAATGGAGCTAGTTATTGAGGAGAGGAAAGAAAAAGCAGCTCTACCTGAAACAAAATTTATCAAAGTATGCCGCCCGTGAACTAAATCCACCATCCTATGGTATTTCTAGCCTGCATGCTCTACAGCCTCATAATCTAAACAAAACCTTGCCTGATAACTGGCTCACAATCAGGCCTCTGAACACACAGGAGGGGACCTTTAGGGCAACATACCTACAAAACTGGAAAGCAAATCCTGCTGGCAAAGGGATCAATCAGCATAGAAGCTAATTCACAGCTATGAGTGATACGTTGAGATTCAACATTTATAAAATCTCAACAGACATATTGCAAAAAATAGGAATAATGTGTTTAATACTTCATAGTAAACTCAGATTTAGCAAGTATTGCATCTCTAAAATAAAAGCAGCTGATATATAAAAGGACAATAAAATAACATAAAAGAATTATTATAAATGAAAAGTGTGGTTGCCAACATTAATTTTAAAAGAATCAAAAGGAATACTTAATAAAATGGATAGTCCTTGATTAATAATTCATACGATAAAGACAAGGAAATCTTTCAGAATATAAAATTTAAAACACTAAAAAATCAAAAATATTAAGAAATTTAAATACCAATGATAAGAAAATATAACATATATTTACTGGAGAACCAGAAGAAAGAAACGAGACAACTGGTGAGTATAAATAATTACAGAAATAATAGAAAACAAGTCTATAAAAAGAATATTTAAATTGAAGGACACTATAGATTATAGGAATAATGAAATCCAGAGAGATAGTTGTGAAGTTTCAGAATTCCAAACACCAGGAGAAAATCATAAAATGTATTGCAAGAGAAAACAAACTTACAGAGAAAAGAGAATCAGATTGGCATCAGATTTAGTATGATCATGTTAAAAATAAAAAATGGATTTAATCTAGAATTCTAGATTAATTTTTTTTAATGGCAAAAGAAAACATTTTAGGCTGCAAAGTTCTAGTGTTCACAAATATTTTCTGAATATATATATATATATATATATATACACATACACGCAAACATATAATTTAAATTTAAAAAAAAAAAAAGAAGTTGGAGCATGAGAAAATGATCCAAGTAGAGTAATGTGAAAAGAAATCACAAGGTGATTTGAACATGAGATAATATAGTACCAAAAATTCTTCAAGAAGAAAATAGATCTCAGTCACTAAATTGTATAATTAAGTCATCTCTTAATGATAATTTAAAGATACATATAACTTCTTAAACAATAAAGGCAAATAAAAGATTTAAGTAAAAAAATTAATTGTCCAAGAATAGCATGGTCCAAATATATACATATATATGTATGTATGTATGTATATATATGTATGTGTATATATATGTATGTGTATGTATATATACACATATATATATACACATACATATATATATGTGTATATATATAAACTTTACTCAAATTATTCTCAAAAATAGAGGAGGAAAAAATACTTCCAAATATATTATGTGAAGCCAGTATTGTCCTGATGCCAAATCAGAAAAGATACATCAAAAAAAGAAAATTACAGGCCAAAATCTCTAATGAATATTGATGCAAATATCCTGAACAAAATACTATCAAGGCAATTTCAACAGCACATTAAAAGGTCATTCATTGTGACCAAGTGGGATATATCCCTGGAATGCAAAGATAGTTGAACATACACAAATCAATCTATGTGATACATCATAGTGACAGAATGAAGGGAAAAAGCCATATGATTACTTCAATTGATGCTGAAGAAGAATTTAATAAAATTCAACATATTTTTATGATAAAAACTCTCAAAAAAGTGAACGTAAAAATATATCTCACATAATAAAAGCCATATACAACAGACTCATAACTAGTATCATTTAGAATGGGGGGAACATTGAAAGCCTTTCTCTAATATCTGTAACAAGACAAGGATGCCCAATGTCACTATTTTTATTCAACATAGTACTGGAAGTTGTAGCTAGAGCAGTCAGACAACAGAAAGTAATAAAGGGCATCCAAACAGAAAAGGAAGAAGTCAAATTATCCCTGTTTGCAGATGATGTGATCTTACATTTGAAAAAATCTAAAGACACTGCCAAAAACCTATTAGGACAGATAAACAAATTTAGTAAAGTTGCAGGATACAAAATCAATACACAAACATCAGTACATCTTTGTATGTCTACAGCAAACAATCTGATAAAGAAAGCAATAAAGTAATTCCATTTACAATAGCTACAAATAAAATACCTAGGAATTCACTAAAGAAGTGAAATATCTCTACAATAAAATTATAATACATTGATGCAAGAAATTGAAGAAGAGACAGAAAAATTGTAAAGGTATTCCGTGTTCATGGATTGGAAGAATCAACATTGTTAAAATGTCCAAACTACCCAAAGTGATCTACAGATTCAATGCAATCCCTATCAAAATATCAATGACAGTTTTCACAAAAATAGAAAAAATAATTCTAAAATTTTACGGAACCACAGATGATCCAGAATAGACAAATCTAATCTATCCTAATCAAAAAGAACAAACCTGGAGGAATCATATTATCCAGTTTCAAATTATACTACAGGGCTATAGTAACCAAACAGCATGGTAAGTGGCATAAAAACAGACACAGATGAGTGGAATAGAGAATCCAGAAATAAATCTGTACATCTACAGTGAACTCATTGTTTCAATGTGGCCCAAAATATATACTGTAGAAAGGACAGTCCCTTCAATAAATGATGCTGGGAAAACTGGATATCCACATACAAAAGAATAAAACTAGACCTTTATCTGTCATCATATACAGAAATAAAATAAAAATCGAATAAAAACTTTAAATTTAAAACCTCAAACTATAAAACTGCAAAAAAAAAAAAGCATTGAGGAAACTCAAACATTGGAGTGGGTAAAGATTTCATCAAAAAAGTGGACAAATGGGATGGCATCAAGTTAAAAAGCTTCTGCAGAGCAAAGAAAAAAAATCAACAAAGTGAAGAGATTTTCTACAGAATGGTAGAAAATATTTTCAAAATAATCATCTCAAAAAAATTAATAATCCAGAATGTGTATTAGGAGCTCAAACTAATAATGCAATAAAAAATGAAAAAAAAAAGATTCGAATAGACATCTATCAAAAGAAGACATACAAATAGTAAACAGGATATGAAAGGATGTTCAGCATCACTGATCATCAGAGGAATGCAAATCAAAACTACAATGAGATATAATCTCACTCCAGTTAAAATGGCTTATATCCAAAAGGCAGGCAATGACAAATGCTGGCAAAGAAATGGAGATGAGGGAACTCTCATACACTGTTGGTGGGTATGTAAATTAGTAATACTATTATGGGAACAGTTTGAAAGTCCACCCCCCCAAACAAAACAAAACAAAACAAAAATAGGGCTACCATATGATCCAACAATTCCACTCTTGAGTATATACTCAAAAGAAAGAAAATTAGTATATCCGAGAAACATCTCCATTCATGTTTATTGCAACACTATTCACAATAGCCAAGATTTGGAAGCAACCTAGGTGTCCATCAACAGGTAAATGGACAAAGAAAATGTGGTACATATACACAATGAAGTACTATTCAGCCATAAGGAGAATCAGATCTCATAATCTGCAACAATGTGCCTAGAAATGAAGGCTATTATGTTAAGTGAAATAATCCAGGCACAAAAGGACAAACTTCACATATTCTCACTTATTTACAGAAGCTAAAATTAAAACAATTGAACTCATGGAGAGAGAGAGTAGAAGGATAGTTAGCAGAGACTGGGAAGGTAGAAGGATAGGTAGCAGGAGAGTAGGGAGAAGTGGGGATGGTTAATGTTCACACACATAAAAAAATAGGAAAAATAAATAAGACCTAGTATTTGCTATCACAATAGAGTGACTATAGTAAAAAATACTGTAAGTATACATTTTAAAATAACCGAAAGAGTATAATTGGATTGTTTGAAACACAAAGGATGAATGTGAAGTGATGGATACCTAATTTATCTTGATGTAATTATTACATATTCCATGACTGTATCAAAACATCTCACATATCCCATAAATATAAATGCCCACTGTGTGCCCACAAAAATTTTTTAAAAAGAAATATATAGAAACGCTGTTTTTAGCAACTGAATTAAAAGGAAAAAATAATTCATTTGCCATTGAATGAGCTTAGCACAAATTGTGAGCCAAAAACAATACTAGAATATTTTCTACATGTTAAATAATTTAATTCTCATAGTAGTCTTGAAGTATTTATTATGTGATTGAAACATACAGACAATGAAACTGATTCTCTAGACATTTAAATTCCCTGCCTAAGGCCTTCAAGATAATAGTGGAAGAAATAGAGTCAAGAGCCCAAAGACAAAATGGACACACTGTTTAATGGTAATATTCATGAAACTATTTTTTTCTACATATTCAACTTTGTTTTAGATATAGTGAGCACATGTGCATATTTGTTACATTGGAGCATTGTGTGATGCTGGAGTGTGGAATATGGAATCCATCACCACCACAGTGAGCATAGTACCTGATAGATAATTTCTTAACCCACACCCCTCCCTACACCCTCTAGTAGTCCACAGTGTCTATTGGTCCCATATTTATGTCCATGCTGACATTAAATTTAAATTTAATTTGAATACCCATTTGTTAGGATATTGAAAGCATTCATTCATTATCAAGGGAAAAGTTGGATTCAAAAATTAAATTTTACTCATTTAATTATTCAACGAATATTAATTGTGCTGATGTTATGGGCCAGGTAATAAATTAATAACACAAAGACAAAATATCTCAGGATTCAAGAAGCATATAAATTAATAAATTAATCCAAGATAGATGTATGCTTGAAATAAACTTATCAATAGGCTTCCATCCCTGCTCATTACTGCCTTAGAGATTTTTGACCCTTTGATCATGGTATCCCCACATTAGCCTTCCAGATAATTCCATGAAAATACCTACAGCCCGAAGATGTTTTACCCAAAGGAAAAAATATTGTTTGAATCCTTGAACATGAATCATTATGGTCGAGATTATTGAAATTTTCAGTGCTATATAATATTACTAACAGATCTTATTCCATATAACACTTGTGAATAGGTACACTGAGAAGATGCAATGGGCCCACAGGACTGAGGAAATTTAGAAGAATGTGAAGGTAGAAAAAGAAAGATGTTCTTGTAAGTTATATGCTCAGCTATGATCTTACAGAGGAAGAAATTAAAAGAATTGTTTGTTGTTATATTTGAAAACTCAGCCTGTAATCCACCATAGGGATTTCACCACATTATTTTTGGAAATACCTGAAGTTACTGGTTCTGTAATACATTATTGAGACATTTAAAAATTAGGGGAAATTGTATGACTCAATCTTGTCCAACAATATTAGTTGGTGTAAAAAATAACAGATTTTATTGTCAACACAAAAATTCCCAGAAATTACATGCTTGCAAATAGTTACACTTTCAGTCAATTAATTTCTTTGAATTGTGGGATTTAAAGGATTCAGTAAGCATGAACAGGAAAAACCTGTAAGTAAGTAAAATATTAACCACTGTGTTAGACTGGGAATGCCAAATATCAACAATGTTTTATGCTTCGTTAGTCTGTGAAATTATCTATCAACATAGGCTTAGTAATCAGTTTAAAACCATGATCACATTCTGGAAATTCAGATTACAAATACTAAAGATAATCTCTTTTGTCATAATAGGCAACATATATTTCTTAGAGCAAATATAACATAGAAAAACATAAGTACACATAAATAATATAGAATTTATAGTTTAATTTTTTAAATAAACCATTTCTTAATTTAGTTGGTTGTTTTTTGTTTTTGTTGACTGTGAAGTTTATTCCTTCATGATTTAATTGCTTTATATAAATGACAGTAATAAAAGTGAAATGATCAGTCTTTTGAGAATTAGTATATCATCATGTATATACTTGCCCTCTAACTTATAAAATAATTTTCTGTGAAAAGACAAGGTATTTGTTTACCTGTAATAATCTTGGCTAATTAAGTTGCCATTAAGTAAAGCCATTTAATATTTCCTAAACCAAATATTTCTTATGCATCATCTTATTGAAATCTATAAGCTAGATATTTCTATTATTCTCACATTGGCAAATAAGTATCTGAGAGTTCAAAGACCCTTTATCTTGTCAAGACCACACAACTAGCAAAAGATGAACCAGCACTCCATCTCAGGCAGTCAGAATCCAGAACTGAAGCTTTGAGACACCATGTATTATTGAGACACGTTCTCAAGCCGCACAAAACAGTGGTAACTATGATGTAACAAAACCATCTGCATAGAAATATGTTCTACTAAAAAAGATTATATACATACACATGCATGAACAGAGATATATATACATATGTACCCATGCATGCAGGCATACATGTATGTATCTATGTATGGCGGGATTATAGGTAACCCTTCTATTTTGTTTTATATGCTTTTCTATATAGGTTTTCAACCTTCTACAAAAAATATTTGCAGTTTTATTTACTAGCTCAGATTGATTGAAATCATTATCAATTTTTTCTTATAATGCTAATAATAAACTTTGGATATAATCTTAAGATATCAATATGTAATTATAATAGTATATGAAAAACTTTTATCTTTGATCTAGTAACTCTACTTTTAATAACTTCTTTTGGAGATGTGTGGGTTATTAAGAAATATTCTGGCCTGTAAACATTGCCATCACTTATAATTTGAGTACTCATTCTATGGAATAAATATTATTCAACTACAACTTTTGCTAATATTTGATTTGATTTCAAACAGGCATTCCTGAATCATATTATGTTTTCTTGAGAATTAGGTGAGATAAAGTATTTAGCCTACTGCTTCACAAGATAGACACAATAAATATCAGCTAAGTACAGCCTGTATACATCTGAAAAGAAATCTCAAAAGCATCAAGTATTTATTTTTGAAAAATTATATTTTATTTTTCCCTTTACATTTTTTCAATTGAATAGATACTCTCTTAATATAATTCTATTTAACCATTTGCCCACTCCTCTCTATTCCCGCCTCACACTTCCCATGCTGGTTTGCTTGCAGACTGCCGCCCTCTTCATTTGAGTTGCAGCTCCCAAGTCAATTGTTTTCCGCGCATTTGTTATTCTCTTCATAGCTGTTATCATACATTAACTTACACATAAATAGATAAAACATAATTATAAAAATTTGTCATTTCAATGGAAAAAGATTAAATAATTTGAGAAAACAAAATAAAAATGAATTTCTAAAAGAATTTAATTTGAGGTGTAGAAAGAAGACAAGGGCAAAAGTTAGAGAAAAAATTAAAACCCAGAAAAATTCTGTGCTTAAGTTGTTTGACAATATTCCTAAATCCTGATTCTGCTTTTAAAAAATGTCAATAAATGTTTTCTATGGACATAAATATTATTATAATGAACATATTTTAAATATACATTAAATATGTGACCTAAAATTACCAGTATTGTAATCAAATACTTGGTATTATATATGTGTGTAATCAGATCCCTTAAACCTGGTTTTTTTTTTTTTTTTTTTCTGGAAGGATGCTTATTTTAAAGCATTAATTTTTGTTTATATCACAAAAATTAATGTTAATATCATATGACATGTATATAATTACAGTGAAAATGGATATAAAATTAATATGATGTGATGAAATTCACTCAATTAAAAAGACAAATTTAAATATACCAATTATGACTGAATTATTTATACAATACTGATTACATCTATTTCACAAATTTGATCTTACATTTTACTTCCAAATCCATCATAAGTTTTACAACTTAATAAAAATTTTAAAAAATTCCTACACAGATATCAGAAATCACAAAACATCATGAAAGGAGTCTTGTGAACTTATACAGTCAAAGAGCATTTTAAAATGTCTTAAATTTAAATGAACACGACAATTTGGATATAGAAAAGATATCCAATCCACATGAGTTCAACATATCAGTGACAGCTTTAAGGAAAATTAGCTTGAATTCAGTATGATTTTCAACAGTTTAGGAAAAGTTAAAGCTTTCAAAAAACATTTAGATGCATCCATTATCAAAATAATTGACTTTCCTCCATTAATGGCATTTTTAAAACCTAAACTGTTTGATAAAGATTGCCATGCATTATGATTGATTGTCACATCAAATTCTAAGCATTCAATTCAGAAGGAATCTCTGAGTTTTTGTTTTTGAGAATATCTTTTAAATGAAACAGTTACCGACATCTTAGTGATTCTCAAAAAGTTATTTGTTCTATGTGATTTAATTTTCATACTTCTTTAAGTGATATTTCCCAAAGGGAAAATTACTCCACAGTATATGTTACCTAGATCAACATTAAGAAAAAATTAATATACCTCCTTTTTTCATATCCCCAATCCACTCTCCCTGAAAATAAACTTAAGAGTGAGCAGATATATTCAGTGCTATGAGGGAAAATATTGTAGGTAGGTTAGTTTCACATAAGAACTACTGTTATGAATTGTGAGATGGACATGAACACCTTTCCTGCTTTATTTCAAATGGATATTGGAAGATGAGAATGAGAAAAAATAGATAAAAGACTGTTGAAAAAAATATGTAGTCTACGTATAGTTAAGAAACAAAAGATTAAAACAAAAGAGTATGTCTGAACAGATGCTGGAAGAAAGTGCTAAACAGGAAAGAGCTCTGGCCCGTGTGGTAGGCTACGTTTACAGCATAAAACGAGAAGTTCTTCACATAGAGTATGTGTGCTCTGAGATGTCAAAAAGTACATTAAGATACCTTGGCTCTAACAAGGGCCTCTGTAAAAGTCAGTACCTTTATCACATTTAGGCACCACACTACTTAAAATCACAGCCTAGGATTTATATCCTTTTCGGCTTGTGTTTGGGGTCAAAAACTTCTCAAAATTCTTTCAAGTTTCAGGTTTCTCTTTATTTTACTCAGTCTTAATCAACATATGAGACTCTCTGCTCCCTTTCACAAAACAATGATTTAAAGTACATTAATTAATAATTTATTAAATGTAAAGTCACTAAGTGTATTGTTGATTCTATCATTAAAGAATAACGTGGGTATAAGGGCAATGCACAGAATGAAATTTGGCTTCAAGAAAGTATAAAAAATGAACTACATTTTAATGAAAATTCAATATTTTATTAGAAGCATTACAAAATAAATAAGTAAAGATATGGTGATAAAAACCAAATGAGAAAAAATATACATGTGCATTTGCCAATTTTATAGAAAAATCACCAACCATAAATACGATGAGGAATCTCAATGAAAGGCTTCTACACTATTTATTCCAGTTGCAGTACGTTTTGGTTATGGTTATTAGACAGCTCTTCATGTTGGTAAAATTGAAGTTTCCATTGTGCATGTAAGTCATAGCTGAAGTCATAAAAATTAAAAACAGTCAAAATGAATTATCATTATATATCAATAATAATTTCTATTTTATGAATGAAATGTATTTTTCATCTACTTTCTAGATTCTAGGCTGGTCTACAAGGCCAACTATAAGGAAGGCGTGTGGTTTCATCTGAATACAAAAATTAAAGTAATAACACGAGAAAAATCTCTCTTAGCTATCCGTGATTACATTTTCTTTTCTAAAAATAAAGCAGATATTAATTGACTTGTCAATTAGACTAAACATTTCTGAGTAAAATTTCAAGCAAATTAAAATCTTTCTCAAAGTTTGTTCTACATGCTGTAAAGCAGTTATCACAAGTTACTAATATAAAGAAAAATAATTGAGAAAATTAGAATTTATTTGGGCGGCAAGACCTTACATGTACAACCATCCAATCAAAATCATCTAAGAAATATGATAAATAAAATTCAGACAGTGAAAATAATCATGGTAAGATGTGAAAGTATTATCACATCAGTCATTTTCATGCAGATGGGAAGCTAAATCATAGGGTAAAATGCAAATCAAAATCAAAAATAAATAAAGAGGAAAGAAGGCAATGTGTTTAGTTATGAAAAGATACGTGTGAACATTGCCACATTGTCAGTTTATGGGGAACATGAATGCATCTCAACTCTAAATTTGGTTTTTTTTTTTTTTTCTTTTTTTCATAAGAAACGCCACAGACTGTTATTACAAGATTTGGCAAAAAAGATAATAAATATTTGTTGAATGAAGTGAATTTTTACCAGCAAATGATATATACTCATTGGGGAATGTTGCATGCAGACTTTCAGTATAGCAAATGATACATACTGAGCTAAGTAAGCCTTTTCTGGAAAACTTAGCTTTGTCTCAATTAATTTGCCATGGTACTGACCCAATCATACATTGAAGCGTCTCACATGTGGCATTTTCTTTCTCTCCCAGAGAGACATTCTGATCAACACTGTTGAAAATACTTATTTCATTGTGTACTTCAGTTCTAGAGTTGTCGGATAAAATACAAAAAAAAAAATCTAGTTACATTTGGATATGAGATAAAAAACAAATACTTTTTAGTATGTCTCATGCAATATTCAGAATACCAGTCAGTACTTCGAACTTTTTACTGAAAAATTATTCATTATTAATCTTAAATTCCAATTTAACTAGGTGTCCTATATTTTTATTTTCCAAGTCTGATAACTTTATTCAGGTCAGTATTCAGGCTGTGTCCATAAACTTTACTGAAACTGACAGCATCATGAAACATTTACTGGCTTTGTATTCTGGGGAAGAAAGTCTAGTTAATGAGGTATTGTGACAGATTCCACTCTCCTCACACACTGTAAACATGTTTAAAATGTATTCCTTTTTTATAATATTAATGTAAAGCTAAAGATGTTTAGAAAAAAAAAAAACAGGTTTCAAAGTGTCTGTCTTTTGCTGTCAAATCATCTCAGTGCGTATTATAAATGGCAAATGGATAGCCTCTCAAATGTCTTAGGGAGAGATACACCATGCTTTTCATATCAAGATCAAACTGAGAAAAAGGGAAAAAAATGCATTAACTCCATGTATGAGAAAAGAAATCTGTCATAGGATTAATTCAACATACTCAGTACATAGTGATATTTTTCACAACTTCAGAACATTCTTGAGTGTAACTAAATCAGACACGACTCACTGATGAGCAGTCATTCCAGTCGCTGCATGAGATATTGTTGAAAGCAAATGTACAGCCAGAAAATGATTATTCACATACTATCAATGGAGCTGTAGCTCATTTAGCAATTAAGAGTCATTTTACCTTCCAATCTACAAGCGTTTCTAATGCATCTTTGAAATTTTAACGTAAAACTTCACGTAGAAATATATGAGGAGGAGGTATTTTTCTATTCTGAATTATATTTTGTAGCACACACTGTTCTTAATCCATTGTCTCTACTTTAAAAACACAATTCCAATGCTTGAAACAATACTCTGCACTTATTATGCAAACTTTTTACTACGTAGTGGTTCCTTATTATGATTTTGACTTTGCTCATAATGGGCTGCACTTATTTTCCCAGAGGAGAAGATAGTAGGGAAAAGAATTTTTTTTTAATTAAAAACTTTAAGTTATCCCCTTTGCCTTGCATGTTTGTTCCATCCTTATTATGGATATGGCACAGAACAATCACTTTCCGGAATGTTTTCATTTAGCAGAGTATTGTGCTGTAGACATCCTGACATATTTCAGGGCATATTTTGAGCCTCTTTTGCCTCCTCCCTCCCTCACGCTATGCACATGTGCCACTGGTGGAGTTTCATGACTAATTTTCAAGTCTACATTTGCTCTTACGCTGTGGAAAAAAACAGACGTAGTTTTATTAGCTTTGATTTTCAAATAGCAATAATGAAGTTAAAATTTCATCTATGCATTTTAGGTATATTTTATCCAGAACATATAATCACTTAGGAGTGTTAACCAAAATACCTGTTAAAGTACTTTGAATCTATGCAATTCGAATTAATGCTAAATCCTACCTTTAATAGGGCTAAACTCATAGCTGGGGCACTTCCCTGAATGCACGCCACCCTCATATTCCCAGGGATAAACTCAATAATATGTGCAATATAATTAATCTTATGATATGTAATAACAACATCCAGTATGTACATGTTTGTTATTTTACTCAATGAATATTTACTAAATGTGATAGGAATTTTATATCTGCAGTTTCCTCATCTAGGGATTAAATCTACCATGGATCCAACCAACAATAGATTGAAAATATTCATGAATAAAAAAGATAGTTGTGTCTGTAGTGAACATGTACACTTTTTTCTGGGTCATTATTTCCTAAATAATACAGTATAGCAATTACTTATATAGCACTTACATCATATTATTACAAGCAATCTAGAGATGATTTAAAGCATATGAGAAAATATGCATAGGTTATATGTGAATACTATGCCATGTTATATAAAAGACTTGAGCATCCGCCGATTTTGGTATCTGTGGGGGTCCTGGATCAATCCCCCGTGGATACCAAAGAACAACTATATATACTATGTTCCAGGACTATTTGTAGATATTCAAGATGCATAAGCAAACAGAGACAGGAATTTCTACTTTCATAAAGCTTAAGATCTAAAAGCCACATATGTGAAATCAAATCAAAGAAACACAGTTAACTTTCTCACTAGAATGTCAACCTTTGAACCTTTGAAAGATGATTCTTTCCTTTACCTCCAAGAACACGGTATGAAACAAAGGAAGGACTGTATGTGCTTTGTTGAATTAATCTGAATATCACGAAAAAATGTAATACAGTTACAAATCTCGATTCTGTCTGGGACTTATACATCAGACCTATAAAAAGTTGATCACTAAAATGCCTTTTGCCAAATATTCTGAAATACTATTGTCACATGTCTGAATACCCACCTTATTCTTGAATATATACATACATACACACACACACACACACACACACACACACACACACACAAGGATTTTCATTCTGCAAGAATATTAGACAACAATATGAATATGTCAAGGTGAGACAAATAGACAAATAGAGGCAAGGTATGAGGGCTGCTTAACACCTAGCACACAACACTTTGAGTGTTTCTTTAATGTAAAATATAAGCATGCCTTTTACGTAATGTGGTAACAGCAGAATTAGCTTAGAAGTAATCACCATTTCTGGAAAGATAACTCAGAGCAAATTGTAAAATATTCATCATCTTTTATGAGAGAGGATATCATTTTAGAGCTAGGATAAATATGGGCAATGAGTGGAAAAAAGATAAAACAAGTGTGGTAACCATGTACAGAACCTATTCATATCAGAAAGACAGTGAATATTTTAGTGAGTCTAAACATATATTTGTACCCAGAAACAGAATTCATCTAAATAAAAACCATTATTATGACTGGTTCCACATAACAAGTGTAATATGTCCTGGAAAGTTGCTTATGGTAACAGTGGTTGCCTGATCCATTACTGTGAATTTTATTACATAAAAAGTTCTGCCTAACAAATGCATTCACCAGTCCTGCTACGGAGGAACAAGTCTCTAAAACAAAGACATTGTTTAATATTATCATTCTTGAATTGGTGTATCTGGATATAATATAAGCTACTCGTAAGTAGGCTTTTTAAAAAATATTGAGTTGAGATTTGGGGAGTTGAGGTTTGACGAGAATGAAGGTCCAAGGCACTCGTAACAACGAAAATAACTTCCTTTAGGAACCAAAAGGCTAATGTTTGTAACAAAAAAGATATTTGTTGGTAAAACTAGAATAATAAAAATAGAATATAATATAGAACTGAAACTGCACATTTTAGCAAGCCTAAACAAAATTTTAAAACAATGTGAGTCTATAGGAAATGTTCAGTGGTAGGTCCTTATTAAAATTGTATTTATATGTGAGGAAGTAATTTTGATGCTTTCATTCAATTTGAATGCTGCCCATATACACAGAGCTCTTATTAGCAATGCAGATAATATGAAGATATATAAAGAAACATGCAGTTTCAGTAACACATGATGGAAACCGAGAAGCTCTGTTAATAATGAGTATGAGGAAGGAAGTTGAATTTCAGAGGCTTTGGAGCTGCATAGGAATGAGCTTTTCAGATTAGTAGTTTCATCACTCACGAACTGGACAGTCTTAAGAGCTTAATAATTAACCAGAGAGTGTATTTATAGTACTTTTAAAACATGGTCATTCCTAGGAGCTCTGGATTGTTTATCATACTACCCTGAGTTGACAAGGCCATGAAGAATTTTCATGTGAAGAGAGCCTATAACCTCAAGGTCCAAATTCCCTAGGTTGTACTGGAGGTACACTGGCATGAGAAAGTGATAACAGGGCAGGCTGGGCTTTTTATCTTCCCCAAATCCTCTGAAACATCTCTTTGAAGGCTTTTTTACCTAGGTGGAATTTTGTCTCTCTTCCATTAAAGATTATTCAATTATCTCAACAGCTTCTATTAGGGTTAAGTGAATTTACCTCCGCCTTCTAAAAGGAAATCAGACTCTTACAAGTTGTTACTATACATTGCTAACCCATGACCAGGTCACAAATAAACTTGCTTATAAAATTTATATGGATTCTTTGCTTCATGTGACGTTTCTCTACTCCACTTTAAGTCTTCTACTGCTCCACTAACTTGTTTTCTTTTTTTAATAATGAACATCTGTGACAGCATCTTTGCCAAAATAAATACAATTAAGCAGATGATTCTGTGAGGTTATGCTAAACAATTTTTTAAACAGGTTCAGATTTCCTCTGAAGGGAGTATGAAATATCTCCATATGCTGGTTCCTGTTTATTATTGTGTGTGAGAGAGAAAGGCAAAGCTAACAGAGAGAGTTGAAAAGACAGAACATAATTCTAGAGTCATTAAAAGTTACTTAACACAGTTTTATAAATGACTTCTTAATTAAGAAGTGATTTCAATGCAAACCAGGGGTCCTGTTTTCTCATTCAATAAGTTTTTATGTATATTTTCCAAAATGCTTTTATTTCTGTCATTAAGATGAAAGCCAGTTCTTTTCAGTGTTGGACTTGCTGGAAGTGTTGTAGTCATCAATGTTATCAGTTATGCTCCTGGCTAAAGTAAAATCCTGTTCTTCCTCTGCTGTGCTTCTTTTCTGGCTTCTCATGCACAAAACAAACTGTACAAACACATCAGGGAAGGACAACAAAAGGCTAACTCTTTCCATTGCATCACAGATTTGAAACAATCAAGACAAATGGTGATTAATCCATGATGCTTCAAAACTATTTTGTCTGATAATATTTGCACCAGGCTCCTTTGGTTTCTTTTTTTTCTAAGATGTATCTTTTCTTTCTTTCTTTACCTTCAAACAATCTATTTCCTTTGGTTTTAGATGTGTTTGTTATCAGCAGGACATAGTTAGAGTTTTATTCTATTTGCTAGCCTAGTCTGAAAATTTTGTCTTTAACACGAACATTATTACATTTTCGTTTAATGTTATTACTCTTCTATTTAGGTTTGAGTCCCTGATCCTAATTGGTAATTTCTCTGTCTTCGGTTGGTTTTGCTTCTTTCTCTCCTTTTTTCTTTTCTTTTGGGTAATTTTTATTTTTTTTTAATCCTCCTCTACTGGATCTCTTTCCTGCTCCCGATTTCTATATTACTGTTGTTAATTTTAATTCAATCTTTTTAACTATATGACATTTTATTATTGTTTTATAAACAAATATTTGTTTTGATCAGTGATTCTCAAATTTACGTCAGTAGTTCTCCAAACTGACCCCAGGGAACATTTGGCAAAGCATAATGACACTATCGGGTGTTACATCTGGGAGCTGAGGGTAAAAGGTGATATTGGAATCTAGTGGGAGAGGAAAAGAATACTGCTAAATGTCTTGCAATAAACAGGAAATCTACTGTATTAGTCTGTTTTCAAACTGCAAAAAATAACTACCAGAGACTGGGTAATCTATAGAGAAAATAGGTTTTAATTGAGTCACAGTTCCTCATGGATGGGGATGCCTCAGGAAACTAACAATTATGGTGGAAGAGGAAACAGGAACATCTTACATAGCAGCAGGAGAGAAAGAGAGTGAGCAGGGGAAATCATCATCTATAAAACCATTCAGCTCTCATAAGAACTCACTATCATGGGGGTAACTGCCACCATGATCCAATTACCTCACACCAAGTCTCTGGCTCCACACATGGGGATTACAGTTCGAGATGAGGCTTGGGTGGGGACACAGAGCCAAACTATATCAGCTCCCTACAGCAGAGAGTTCCTGGCTCAAAATGTCAATCATACTGATCTTGAGAAATTCTGGTTTAAATTTAGCCATATTTGCCACTTTCTTTGTATTGCATTTTTCTTGCTTCCCATACTTTACATCTGAGCTCTCTGTCCCTGTACCTGAATTAAGGGTATACTCTTAAAAAACTCTTTTAGTTTTTAGTTTTTGTTGTCTTCTCTCTCTCTCTCTCCCTCCCTCTCTCTCCCCCCACCCCCAGCTTCTTTTAACTTTATCTTTATCCTTGAAATTTATTTTGCAAAGTATAAAATTATATAATGGAAATTTTCTTTGGGTTATACATTGACTATGGACAAATAAGCTGGCAACTTAGTACTCACTCATTTGACAGAAACCTTCCCTTTTATCTCTGACTGTTATGAGGCTCTTCCTTGCAGGTATTTTGATGTTCTGCTGTGCAATATGATATATCTCAGTGTAGATTTCTTATTATTTTTCCTGCTCAGAGTTTACTGGGCTTTTTGAATCTGTGAACAAGCATATTTAATCACGTCTGAAAAATTCTTAACTACTAATTCTTCATATTTTGCCCGTTTCTCCTCTCTCTACTCTTCTTTAAGACCAATTAAACATGTTGAAGCATATTCAGAACCTCCTTGTCTCATAACCTCTTTTTCATATTTTCCATCTTTTTGGCTCCATGTGCACCATTCTGGATATAGATCCTAGATTAACTAATTATCTCTTTAATTGTACTATTCTGTTCAATCAAACCATTGAGATTTTTCTGTTAGTTGTTTGATATTTTATTTCCAGAAATTCAATTTGAATTTTTCCCCAAGTCTGCTATGCTTCATTTCATATTTCCCGTTTCTTCCAGATTTTAAAGCTAGTTTTTTCATTTCTTTAAAAGAGTAAGAATAGAGAATTTTTATTATCTGTAATCACTACTTTTGAAATACATGCAGATCTATATATTTTGTTTCTTCTCTTTTTCCTGCTGTTTCTTGCTCCTGATATTTTGTTTTATTGTGTACTCAGTTGTTGTAGAAGCATATGCTCATTTTATAAAAAGAATATTATGGTACCCTTTAAGGACTAGATGAAGTTGTCCTCCTTAAGATGATTTGGCTTTGCTTCTGGGTACACTATCAGCCTGAGAATTCCTCACTTCAAGTTCATAGTTTGAGAATACTGAGAACACTCATCTCTGAGAATGCAAAACTTCAGGGTCTGTTTTCTACCTTTGTGTGTGTGTGTGTCTCCTAAGCTCCCATATGCCCTAAGCGTGTAACTCTTTAATGACCCAGCTTAATGATGGGAGGGTCTTTAATACATTTCCCACCTTGATAGGTCCAAAACCTTGACTTTTACTACATTTTCCACCTTGATGGGTTCAAGATCTTGATTCTTCAAGGCCCCAAATATGAAGCCTGAATCTGCTTACATTGTTCGATGCCCTTGGGACAAAAGTGGATTTATTTCTATGTGCCTGTTCACATGTCTGGATACATGCTTCCCATACAATTTTGTCCCAGTTGCTCCCCATTGGCTAATCTACTCTTCAATACTTTGAAACATTTAAAAAGACATATGTGTTAATGGCTTTTGCAAAAGGATGTGCTCAAATACCTAATCAATATTAAAATATCATGAGATAGCATGGGGAGAAATGCCAGATATAGGTGAAGGGGAGGAAAGCAGCAAATCACACTGCCATGTGTTTACCTATGCAACAATCTTGCATGCTCTTCACATGTACCCCAAAACCTAAAATGCAATAAAAAAAAATTAAAAAAAAGAAAACCATAAATACTACTTTCTGCATCTACCAAAAAAAAAAAAATTAAATCTGCTGCAGTCTTTTTGATTGTATAAATGATTGCTACAACTTGCTTAACTATCCTACCATTTTTCTAGTCAAGAAAAAAAAATCTTGTGGATGCAGGAACCTTGCCTTGCTCGATTGCATGCAGAGTGCCAGGTAGTGATAGATACTACTGGAAACGTGTGCTTCCATTCCTTAACTAAAGGTAATTGCTGGTTAATCAGAATGGGCAATTTTCTTTCTCTTTGGATAAAGGATCTAGATACTGTGCTTCAAAAAAAAAAAAGAAAGAAAAAAAAATTTTCTCATGAAGTCCTTGCCTACGCCTAAAAACAGTGTTTTATATGCAGTGCTCAGTGAATAGCTATAGCTTGTCTGTGATTAAAATTTCTAATATTCTTGACATAAAGTTATTGTATGATGCACTAAGATATTAGGAGTCTAATAGATAATATTTATTACAACTTAGAGTTATGAAGGTTAGATGAAAAAATAAATCAATTGCTATCCATATGAATATATTATGCTTATGTTGGCAAAGCTAAAAATTTGGTGTCTCACCTAGTGAAAATATTCAGTTTCAGTTAGCTTTTCATGCAATAATAACAGATAACAAACAGTTGAGGTTTATCATACTCCAGGCACCTGTATTATCTCACTTAATTATCAAACTCTAAAAGATAGATCATTTTTTGGAAGGAAAACAATGGAAACACAAGGAAGTTAAAGTACTTAAAGTCACACAGCCAGTAAGTGATGAAGACAGAATTAGGCCTCAAGACTATAACTCTTGAGCCCATGTTCTTAACTATATGAAATAACTTTATTTCCATATGTTGGCTTCTATAGAGTCAATTTTATTTATGGAAAGCTGGTAAACTATGAAGCCAATGACAATAACTTTTAACATCCCTAAAATCCCTAATAAGTATAAATCCATATTTTCATTTTGTCCTGGAGGAGTTATTTGCAAAAGAAATGGATTATTCTCTTAAAAAATTAATTTTAATTCCCAAGAGATCTTATTTAATTTTATATCTCTGATCACCAAAATATATAGTAAGATTACTAATGTTGTATAAAATTAAATCTTATGTTTCAATAGTTTATTGATAATCTGGATTTCCATTTTATGATTTATCAGGAAAAATTTTTTAAGATTATGATTATAGGAGAACATTCAAAGCCTCAAAGGAATCTTTGCAGAGGAACTAATCAAACAGAATTAAACCTTACCACATAAAGGGAAAACTTTCTGAGCCATCAGCTCAATAAAATGACAGTTACATAAGAGAAGCCTGAGTGAATTGTTATTAATTCTAGCCAAGAAGCAAAAAGTTACACATCATGGAAAAGAAGAGTGAGTTGTAACAATGGTTTTATTTTTATTTATAAATATAGCAATCCCTAGAGCGTTCAAGCTGATTAGAAATCATGTGCATGTGTAATACAAAGTGAATTTTCCCCAAGAATTTGGCATCTAACAAAAAAATTTTCAGTGCTTTAAAGAATAAGAAAAGGGTAAAGGAAACAGAAAGTTCAATCAAATTTTCCAAATCTCTTCCCAAATCCTCAAATACCAAGGTATTTGAATTAGGTCCTCTCGTTTGGCTGATGAGTGAATTGGAATTGTTTTGAAATCAACTGTTGTCAACAGACTCATTAATATCCCGAGAATTAGTCAATAGTTTACTTTTTTTTGAGACATATTAATAAAGTTGACTTAAAGAAATTGGATTCAAGTTATGTTGATATAAATAACTGCTATTTTTTTCTATGAAACTTTATGGTAGTAAGAAATCTAGAAGCATAGTCAGTCACTCTTTCCCAGTTGAAATAAACCTAAATATAGATTATAAACTTTTTCCTACAGTAATATCATAATATCTGATGAATATATTTGTTTTGCCTCTAGTCATTCAATTTTTCTTTTGACTCCATCAACTTCTAGACAGTATATTTATTTAAAAACCAAAATATGCAGTGAAGTATGACAAGTAACACAAAACCCAGTTTTGTTATAAACTCCAACTTAGAGAGTAAGATTTCATTTTAGAAAAGATTTCATTTTAGAAAATATAATGCCCCAAACTATGCTTTTTTAGAGAAATAATAATCCACAAAGTCGATACATTTATTTTTAAAGACCACCAACTTCAGTCAATAATTTAAATAATTTCATAAGATGACTTAATTATATCAACAGCTTTGGGAATATTAAGAACATCTACATTTTTGCTGTTATTTATTATTGTTTTGGTTTTGTTGCATTAAAGCAAACCAATACACCCGGGGAAGGAGTCCACAGACAAACTATAACCTAGCTTAATAGGGAGAAAAGATTCAAAACCTAACTTAGGAGTATGCACCCATAACAAAAGCTGCGTCTTAGCCAATCTCAGTAGCCATACTTCAACCACTCATAGACTGCTGAGTGTTCAAACAGTGTTCAAATAAGGCAAATGCCAATCTGTAACCAATCCAGCTGTTTCTGTACCTCACTGCCTATTTCTCCACATCACTTGCCTTTTTTGTCTACACATTTGTTCCCATCATGAGGCAATCCTGGAGTCTCTCTGAATCTGCTGTGATTCTGGGGATTGCTCCATTCGTGAATTGCTCATTGCTCAATTAACCTCCTTTAAATTTAATTCAGCTGAAGTTTTTGTGTTTTTTTTTAACAGTTGTTTAGTTTAGTTTTTTTTGTTGTTGTTGTTGTTGTTTTTTTAATGAAGATGTTACCAGATGATTAGGTTCATTTCCAGTGGAGATTTTGTTTTTGTTTATGGCAACTGGAAGATGGACAACTAGTGAGTTCCTGTGACACCTGTCAAAATGGTATCGCTGTAGTTTCACAGAATCGGAGATGACATTTAAGATCACATTAAATTCAAGAACAATTGTGTATGAGTCCAGTTTTGATGCCTTTTAAGTAACTAAATAAGACATATTTTTTATTTTTTTGTTTTAGTCATGTCTCTGGTAGAAAAACAGTGGTATAGCCATGAATCTCCAATTCAACACTCATCTTTGCTGAAGAGTTCCAAGACAGATGTAGCGGGACATTCAAACAAATTCATGTGGCTCATACCAATATGGTTTGGTCCTAAAACCCCATAAAACTGGAGAGTTCTGCCACCAATGACATCCAAGACTCTCATTTCGCTCCTCTGGACTCATTGTTATCCTATAAACATCTTTGGTGTTTTGTTCTTATAGCCACAACCTCATATTTACGTACATATAATATATGGAGACTCCAAAATATGAACTCTAGAAAAATCACCCACAGAAACATGGAAAGAAATATTTCTTCACTTCAGCTAGAGCAGCTGGTCTAAGTTATCCCTCACTACCTTCTTTTAACTTGGTTTACCCTCTTCCTGCAAAGAATTATTTAAGAGTCTTCATCATCCTCACACCTACCAAATTCTCGCTTTTTTAAACTCAGTATCTGCCTTTTCAAAACCATCACATCTGTAGCTGTCAAGCAAGCATGTGCTTATAGCACTTCATAAGGAAAAAAATGAATGAAAATCAACAATGACTGAAATATTAAATTTCATGCTTCCCTTAAAGATGTCAACATAAGCTGTTTTAGAATAAAGAGAGACAAGTGAAATTTCTTTATAAATTTTTTGAGTGTGACGTGCTGGAGGCATAAAACAGAAACTACTGAACATTCAGAAAGTATTACAAGAGGAATTACAAAGAAATGTGCATTTCTGAAATTCTAAAGCATGTTTAATTACCTTTACTCAGAGGAACAAAATCAAGATAATCCTGTTTATTTCACTGAGGGAAATCTCAAAAACCTGGCTGAGAGGGAGGAACTTATTGAATAATTACTTGAACATCCCTTTTTAAAAATCTAGTTCTTTCAATATTTTAATTTCTTACTTATGCCAGTGAAGTACCTACACATGAAGAATCTCCTTCACTGACTGCTTTTTCCTCATCTTTATCAAAAGACTGTACAAGGAGTTAGTCCATTTGCTCAAGCAAAGACATAGTCCATCACATTTCAGGGCTCTCTTTAGAAAGCTGCAAATGGGAATCTGGCTTTAGACTGTAGTGCTCAGAACCACAACCCTTATATAATTGGACATATTACCTTTTCATTTGGCTATCAGAAAGGCTATAACCAAATTGAAACTGCTTTTATCTATAAAGTTGATAACTAATAAAATGATACAGGATTTGGATAGTGTTTAAAGCCTTTCCTAAAGTAGTTTCAATGACATTGGAGGAGTAGGAGGGGGAGCCATTGAAAGAGCAAATACAGAGTACATTTTGAGAGGTTTCATGCTAAGAGTATGGAAAAGATAGAAGGAAAAGAGCAGGATTGGCAGTGAGCTTCAGCAGACTTACTTACATTGATAGACATAGTGGAAGATGGGATCAATGGAAAGGTAAAGATTGAAAATGCAAGAGAAAAATATTGGGACTTGGGGGAGCAACAACAAATCACTTAGATTCAGAATCAATTGTGGTATAGACATAGGAATCACAAAGATGGAGATCAAAATACAGTATTACTTTCATTAACTTTAATGCTTAGTGGAAATTACAGGTTTCGATCTAGGAGAATAGGCTGGCTAGCTCAGTTGTTCAATAACACATCTAATCCTCAAAAACAGGCCTCATATGGTAGGCCATAGACTAGACCCTACATCTTGCAAATAGGCTGGGATCCACAATGGAAGAGGCTGATTTGGTTTTCCCAATACACCAGTCAAATATCTCATCCTCTTTTTAAGAAACAGATGGACCAGGCACAGTGGCTCATGCCTGTAGTCACAGCACTTTGGGAGGCTGAGATAGGCAGATCCCAAGGTCAGGAGATTGAGACCATCCTGGTCAACATGGTGAAACCCTGTCTTTACTAAAATACAAAAAATTAGCCAGACATGATGGTGTGCACCTGTAGTCCAAGCTACTTAGGAGGCTGAGGGTAGGGGAATCGGTTGAATCCAGGAGGTGGAGGGTGCAGTGAGGCAAGAACGTGCCACTGCACTCAAGCCTGGTGATAGAGCAAGACTCCATCAAAAAAATAAAAAATAAAGAGACAAGGGATATAAGCAGAGGCCACATGGAAGCAGAAAGAGTGGTGACTAAGTCATTCCCTTATCAAGAAAGAGTTAAGCAAAATAAAGAATAAGATAAGGAAAACAGGCTACGTTGTGTATATAAGTCTAAAATAAGTCACTCTTAGGGATGAAGTTATGGCATTTCTTGCTGTTTTTTCTCACTTTTCATTTTTTGTCTGGTCTCATAATTTGCTTGCAATAATAAATAATTGCCTCTAATGGTTGGGTTTTATTGCAAATTAATACAATGAGCAAAGCTGGTGGATTTATATCTTATGTAAGTGGAGAGACTGAAATCTTCATGAAGGATTATTTGTCAGTACCTGAGTTTTTATTAGCTAGGATTAGTAAATGTCTTCGATAAATGCAATAGGTTGGCATGACAATAGACTTCATGTAAAAATTTAGAAGCAGATAACCAAGAAGGCAACAAGAGGTACAAAGACTTGTGTGACTATGATTTTGAATAAATACGTTACATACAATTTATTGTACATTTGAAAATGCATAGCAATGTCAGAAACACTACAACTCTAGCCACCTGTAATAGAAGCATGAAACCAAGGACTTGGTGATAAAACGAATCATGCAAATAATGTAAACCAGTATAAATTTTTAACCCTTTTTATAAGTATTTACATATGCCATGGAGTTTAGAAGTGATTAAACCCAAAGAATATTCTGTTATTTGTTTATGAGATCTTGCACAGTATATACTCATAAAGTCAGTAAGCGCAAAGCCACTTAGAAATATAATCTGCGTCTCTCTGCAAGATCGTAAGGCTAATTCTTTTTGATACTTTATAATTGATGACATATTTATTGCAGAAAAAAATAAACAATAATTAGAAGCAGAAATTCTTCTATATAATTCCAAAACATAGTTTTGAATGTTTGATTTCAGTTGTATATTGAATGAATGGACAAATGACAGATGCTTGTAGGGAAGTAAAATTCCTGGTTTCAGACCAAAAATGTGAGACAAATTGCTATTTCCGAAATTATTAATTTCTGAAATTGTTCAACTTACGCTTTCTAAAGCCACAATTTATACTTATACAGCATTACATATATAAAACAAAATATCTTTATCTATCAGAATATCCTTATTTTCTTTTGGGCACACAGTCTGATTTTGCTTAGTACCACCAGTCCGTTTTCCTTTAGAAACCTGAGCTTATATATTTTTCACCAGAGATAAAGAAATCTAAAAGTTACATTCCTACATTTTAAGTCAGGAATTTTGCAATATATCTAGACTTTCCGGTAGATTGAACTGTACTGCCATAACACAGTGTGTCTCTTCAACTACCATGACAATTGAACATTTTGCAATGGTGGAGAACAGGTTTTAGGAGCAAGTCCGTCTACATGGTCTACATGTTCTCTCCTGTACTGTACCACCAACGAGTCACTTGACCTTTGTTAAGTAACATGTATAAAATGGGGATGCTCACACCTGCAGTCCATGGTTTTTTTTCTTTTCTTTTCTTTTTTTTTTTTTTTTTTTTTTTTTTGAGTCAAAGTCTTACTCTGTAGCCCAGGCTGGAGTACAGTGGCGCGATCTCAGCTCACTGCAACCTCCACATCCCGGGTTCAAGTGATTCTCGCCCCAACCTCCTGAGTAGCTAGGATTCCAGGCATCTACCACCATGACCTGGCTAATTTTTGTATTTCTAGTAGAGATGGGGTTTCACCATGTTGGCCAGGCTAGTCTCAACCTCCTGATCTATCCGCCTCGGCCTCCCAAAGTTTTGGGATTACAGGCGTGAGCCACCACACCCAGCCCATCCCATGTTTTGGAAGAACTAAGGATATAGTTTTTTAAGTGACCAGCACAGTACCTGATACATTGATGAGTCAATTAACTGAAAGGATTTTTCCATTAACATCATAGAATTCCAAGCAAATTTACTGTTCTCATGATGACTAATGAGCCACCTCGAGTCACAATTCTATCACCTAAATACCCTCAATTTAGCAACAAAAGTCAGAAAGTTCACATTCCAAAATCAGTTACCTAACATTTAGTGATATCATCAGTTCTAGAAAACTGCCTCATGTCCTTCACGATGCAAGTTTGGATATGAGGACACCTACATGCTGAGAAAAGCCTTGAAACTGATCTGAAGAAAATCATGTCAGGGTAAGCATATTAGTTAGCATTTTTTGAAAAACAAAATTAACAGGATATATATGTGTGCATATAAATAAACATAGATAGCTGGAGTTATAGAGAGATAGAGACAGAAAGAGAAATGAGAGGTTGCTGAAGACAGATTTGTTTTAAGGAATTGGCTCATGTGATTGTGGGGGCTGGCAAGCCTGTCATCTGTAAAGCAGACCAGAAGGCTAAAAATTCAGGTAAGAGTTGATGTAGCAACCTTAAGTCTAAATTCCAAAGGGCAGCAGGCTAGAACACAAGGAGAGTTTCTATTATTTCATTCTGAAGGAGAATTCTTTATTCAGGAATCCTGTTTTTTAAGGCCTTCAAATGATTATAGGAGACCCACTCACATTATGTAGGGGAATCTGCTTTACTCAAAGTCTACTGATTTAAATGTTAATCATATCTGAAAAATAGCTTCACAGCAATAACTAGACTGGTGCTTAACCAAACATCTGGGCAACATAACCCAGCCAAGTTGACACTTAAAATTAACCATCGCAACACGCTTTTGAAAAAGCATCATAAGCACTCAATAAATGCTTTCTAATAAAGTTTTAAAATATATACTTCTAACATTATCCTTTAATTTTCAGATACAATGCAGTAGTTTTTCTCCCATAATTTTTTTTTAATCTTTGGCTACAACTATTTAAAAACAGTTTATGTAATTAAGGCATTAAAAAAATAGTTATATAGCCAGGCATGGTGGCAGGTGCCTGTAATCCCAGCTACTTGAGAGGCTGAGGCAGGAGAATCACTTGAACCTGGAACTGGGAGGTTGCAGTGAGCAGAGATTGCCTCACTGTACTCCAGCCTAGATGACAAAGCAAGACTCTGTTTCAGGAAAAAAAAAAAAAAAGCAAGAAATAGTTATAGGCTAATACTTGAAATGTTTGTTATTCAGCAATAAATCTTTCCCTGGAGACTTGAAGAAACTTAGGCAGCTCCTTTTTAGTTATTAAACAACACCAACGACAAACAAAGAAACAAACACAAACTGGTTTGGGAGCCCCAGATAGGAGGATCGATTAAGTCCAGGAGTTCAGAACCAATTTGGGCAACATAGAAAGACCACATCTCTACAGAAAAAGAAACAATTTTTCTTCATTAGCTGGATGTGGCAGTGCATACCTATAGTCCTAGATACTCAGGACACTAAGACAGCAGGATTGCTTGAGCTCAGTTGTTCCAAGCCACAGTGAGCTATGATAGTGCCACTGCACTCCAGCCTTGGTACCAGAGAAGATCCTGTCTCTAAAGTATAATAATAAAATAAATAAATATATAAATAAATAAAAATTATATAATAAAACCAGAAATACTGCATTTAAGCCAGGAAAGGAAAAAAATAAAAAATAAAAAAAAAACCACACAAACCCCACAATTCACACATCTTTTAACATGGTGTCAGGCTTTTAGAAATATAAAAATATATGTTTTATCCTAATGTTAAATATGTTATTTATAATTTTCAAAAGGTATATTCATTCTTAGACCTGCAGCAACACTACTGATGACTTTACAACTGACCAGAGATAGCCCTGCTATAATTATAGATTGAGCATATATTTTTGTAGACATTGGAGGTTTAGGAGATAAATCATTATGTGAATATTGTAACTTTTACTACTATAGCTGTTTTGAATTGGAAAATGCTGATGACTTTTTAAAAATCAATTGTTTAAAATTAGATGAATCCACATTAATGAGGTTTAAGTTTAACACACAAATCAAAATAGTCCATCTGAACAAAAAATTTCATAGATCCATAAAAATAGATATTCAATTCCCCAATATTCTTGTTCTTAGCCCAGCTAAAATTCTACAATATTTACTGTTACAAGGGAACTAAGTCATTTTTCTATACTATATAAATAATAGCTTATTTTTACAAATAGAATGATGTGAAAAATGTATCCATCAAGTTATAAAATCTATTTACAAAAATCACCTAGTATTCAATGACTTGAGTCCTTTGTATAAGATATATCCAGGTTCAAATTCACATTTTGTCACATATTAGCTGTGTGATCTTAGACAACCTTAATTTTCTCATTCCTTAGGTTAATTGTTGGCAATAGTGATATTTATTCTACATTTGACACTTACTCTAGCTGAATTGGATGTTAAAAAATACTCAGAGATTAGAAAATAATAATAAAGTGCATACCCTGGGCTGTTCTTTAGCAAGTGTTGCTGCTTTAAAATAAAATGCACCAATTTTAAATGCATACTTCAAACTTTTAACTAATGTGTACAGTCATGCAGTCTGCACTGCAGCATGACACAGTATATCCCCATCACTACAAAAAGTTCTTACATGGCCCTTTGCAATCCATCCCCTCCTCCATGCTTTGGTCCCTGAAAAGCACTGCTCTGTATTTTAAAGTTCTGGTTTTTCTCTTTTTAGAATTACATAGAAATGAAATCATTCAGTATGTAGTCTTTTGTGCTTCCTCCTTTAACTTAGTATAATACTTTATAAACTCATTTATGTTTTGCATGTACTCATATTTTATTTCTTTATGCAGCATATATGCAAAAACTGTACTGGGCCCATTGTATATACCTGCGTTTTTTGTTTGTTTTTGTTTTTTGCTTTTCTGTTTTGTTTTTGAGACAGAGTCTCACTGTGTCCCCAAGATGGAGTGCAGTGGCACGATCTCAGCTAGCTGCAACCTCTGCCTCCCAGGTTCAAGAAATTTTCCTGCCTCAGCCTCCCAAGTAGCTAGGACTACAGGCCCACTTTGCCCTGCTAATTTTTGTGGTTGATTTGTTTGTTTGTTTGTTTGCATGTTTTAGTAGAGACAGGGTTTCACCATGTTGGCCAGGCCAGTCTTAAACTCCTTATCTGAGGTGATCCATCTGCCCTGGCTTCCCAGAGTACTGGGATTATAGGTGTGGGCTGCTGTACACGGCCAGTTATTTCTGTATTTAAAAAAAAAAACCCATATATATGAATACACAGATTTCTAAATGTGCTATACATGATTTTTTAAAATATTGATAAATTGGGCCTTATTACAGTTACCAGTTACTGGTCTTAATTACAACTAAACTCTGTTCACTGAAAACCGCCATTTAAAACGTGAAAAGAAAAATGACAGACTGGGAGAAAATATTTGCAACATATAAATTTGACAAAGAAATAGTATCTATAATACATAGAGAGCTCTTATAAGCAAATAAGAAAAAGACAAAAGAAATACAGTTAAGAGATGAAAAGTTTGAACAAACACTGCACAAAATGAGATATCATAAAACCAGAAAGCAGACAAAAGGTTATCAGTGTAATTAGTCATCAGAAAAATGTAAAATAAAACCACAGTGAGAACTCATATACAACCACAAAAAAGACTAAAATAAAATTAGCAATATCAAGTGTCAACAACTATAGGACACACCTAGAATTTTTACAGTGCTCATGAGAGGATAAATTGATACAATCACTTTGATAAAAATTTGCTATTATTTTCTATGTCCTGGCTATTTCACTTTTGAATATGTACCTAACCAAAATGAGTGCTTAACATTCATTAAAATATATGCACAAGAATGTTCATAACAGAATTTATTCATATTCATTGTATACAAAACTGGAAACATTTTGAATAACCATGAATAATGTGATAAGTAAACATATTGTGGCATATATTGCTAGTACAGAATAGAATTTTAAGCAGAAAATGGGAAAGAATAAATTATTGCTGCATACAACAGAATGGATTAATTAATTAATTCTTTTTGAGATGGAGTCTCGCTCTGTCTTCAAGCTGTGCAGTGGCAACACAGGCCTCCCGAGTTCAAGTGATTCTCCTGCCTCAGCCTCCTGAGAAGCCGGGACTACAGGCATGCACCACCAAATCTGGCTAATTTTTGTATTTTTAGTAGAGACAAGGTTTCACCATGTTGGCTAGGAAGCAGCTATTCTGGAGAGGTGTACTGACTAGGAGGAAGCACGTGGGACCCCTCTAACTTACTTAAAATCTTCTGTACCTTGCTCTGGGTGGTGATTACATGGGTGTAATGTTGTTGTAATATTGTAATCAGGCAGTTTGTTAAATATTTGTGCATGTAAATGCATTTAAGATACCTCAGTTAGGAAACAATTCTTGGAAGATATTGCAAATCATCTGGGAGTGTCATCTGGGAAGGCATTTTGAGACAGGGCCATAATCATTTTGATTAGGTACAAGTTCAGCTCCACATTTGAATTTACTAGTATTTTCAGCTAAAGGCCACTAGTAATAATGATGTCTCCTGTTGCTATGTTTAGCAATACAGTAGTTTTTTTTTTTTTTTTTTTTTTTTTGAGATGGAGTTTCGCTCTTGTTACCCAGGCTGGAGTGCAATGGCGCGATCTCGGCTCACCGCAACCTCCGCCTCCTGGGTTCAGGCAATTCTCCTGCCTCAGCCTCCTGAGTAGCTGGGATTACAGGCACACGCCACCATGCCCAGCTAATTTTTTGTAATTTTAGTAGAGACGGGGTTTCACCATGTTGACCAGGATGGTCTCGATCTCTTGACCTCGTGATCCACCCACCTCGGCCTCCCAAAGTGCTGGGATTACAGGCTTGAGCCACCGCGCCCGGCAATACAGTAGTTTTTAAGATAGCTCAACTTTAAATAGAAAGACGTGAGATTTAGTTTCCTCACTCGTCATAAATAATGTATTGAAGAAAGTTCATATTTATAATATATTGTTTTTCAAAATAAAATTGTAAATATGCTTTTTAATGAATTAATAGCTCTATAAATACCCTCTGACTTGGTAATATATGTAAACATATATAAAGCTTAATGTAACTATAAAATAACTGATTTCACATTTATTTTAGAATTTGATATGATAAAAGTACTGCAAAAATGGCAATTAAATAAAATCTAGGCTATGTATTCTCGTTCCAGATACTATAAGAAATGGAAAATATCTCGTAAATTGGAAGGTAACCATTGATATATTTGCTTAATATTTATTATAAATAAATGCATAAGCAACTTTTTTTTAATGAGAACTCTTATTGAAGACACTGTGTACCACGGCATGCATAAGGTGTCAGGATACAACAAGATAAAGATAAAACTCTCAAGGGTTCCTAGTGAGAGGGCAGACACACAAATAGATCATTATAATTCAATGTTGAAATTGGGCTGGAGATGTGTGTTCATGGAGAGTTCTATGCCAAAGTCTATAAAACACAGTTCCAGTCCAAGGAACTTAAAAATGTAACCACAAAGTGAAATCCATATCAACTTTAAAAGCAAAATCCAACATTAATTTCTATAAAACTTCTAATTCATGGTAACTTAAGTTTAAATATCCTATATTTTAAATTTGATATAATCAATCCATTGCAGTCTCTGTGTTTTTATCTAAGTGTGTATGTGTGTGTTTATGTAAAATACAAACCAATCCAAATGAAAGTCATGAGAAAGATAATATTTTTGTCATAAATTTTCTAGTTTCGAACTTCCCAAATAAATGTCTGTTCATTATTTCAGGTTTAGAGGGCCTCTTTTCCAAATGCCAGTGAGCATGACAACTGGCTCACACTTCAGGACTTTATAGCCCTCTGATATACTTGCTCTCAGACACAAACCAGATACTTCACCATCTGCTTTGCTTCATGCTGATCACTCACTTTTTAGGTTAGATAACATCCACAGAAAACCATAAACACATCATATATTACATGATAATTATCCTTCCTTAAAGATAACAGAAAAGGAAACCCATCTTCTGATGTCACTTACTCCAGAAAGCTTCAAATACAAAAGATCTGTTCCAGTGAAAAATAAATTATAACATAAATGTTGAACACTCAAGAAACCAGAGATAAATTCACATACAATAACTCTCCTGAAATAGTCTTTGCTTGTAGCACAATATTAAAGAGCCCAAGGTGAGGGAAGATAAATAGCATTTTTATTTTGTTAGACTATCCCACAGATGCACTGGAAAATATCAGAATATATAGCACATTAGAAGTGCTTTGTCTGTGTCATGATATTGATTCCTCTGATCATAATGTGATATTTTAGCTCAAAATGTGATTTTTATGGTGAGAATATGGAGGAAACACTTACTGATGAGCCCACTATTTACCAAAAATAGTGTATTAAGAAGGAAGATGTTAATATTAGCCTGTTTTCATGCTGCTGATAAAGACATACCCGAGACTGGGTAATATATAAAGAAATTAGGTTTATTAAGCTCACAGTTTCACATGGCTAGGGAGGCCTCACAATCATTGCAGAAGGCAGAAGGTAAAAGGCATGACTTACATGGCCCCGGCAAGAGAGAGAATGCGAACCAAGTGAAAGGGGTTTCTCCTTATAAACCATCAGATCTTGTGAGACTTACTCACTACCACGAGAATAATACAGGGGAAAATGTTCCCATCATTCAATTATCGCCCACCAGGTCCCTCCAACAATATATGGGAACTATGGCAACTACAATTCAAATGAGATTTGGGTGGGGACACAGCAAAACCATATCAGATGCCCTGAACTACATAAGTCTAAAAGCAAAAATCTGAGGTTTTGCAGTCTGTTTATTCCGTGACCATTTTTAGATAACTAGAGTGATTTATGGTCTTTATGATACTTACCTCACTCATTCGCTAATTTCAAAGTTGTCTTCAACTTTATCATGAATCACACAATAAATTGTTTTAAAAAACTACATTGTTCTTAATTTTTTAAAGATGTCTTCAATCTTTACTCCCCTATAATCATACAGATATGGTAACAAGATCCTATAACAAACATTACCAGATACCAAGTTCTGCATTTGACTGCATTTTGAGACCATTGAGTATATCTTATTCAACTTCAGTTTCCCAGCCTAACAGAGAACCTAGGACTCAAAAAGTTTATTGGTTGAATGAAGGAAATCATAATTAGGAGTGCATTAGTCCCCTGGAAGAAACTTATTCATAATTATATGATACAATGTGCTCCCACAAAAAAAAAGGATTAAGAAAATAATGCCTACATATTCCTCTCACTTCTCTCCAGTTACAGTTCTACAGCTTTAATTTTCCTTTTACGTCAAATTTCTGGCCAGTTTTCTCTAATTTCAGTATGAATTATGGTGTCTTGGATTTCACCCTAGCTGACTATTCTTTTCTGTTTCTTTTGAAAGTATCTGTTCTTCCTGTCATTAAGCCCTCTTTCCTTTTCACTCTGCATTCTCAAAAGTGTTCATTTCACCCATGTCCAAAGCTTCAATAACTTTCATAGATAACTTATGTACAAAATAATTTATCTATACAATAATTACTTAATAGCTCACAAACACATAAACAAACTTGATCTTGTTATTTTATCTTCCAGTGTTCCAATGCTAACTCATCATCACCCATCCAAAAATGAAAAACAGAAAATTAAGAATTACCTTGTTCAATACAAGAAAAAGCTACTACGTAGTGTGGGGATTCTGGGAAGGTAGCAGGGGCTGGAATCTCAAGCACCGGGTACAAGTAGCCTCAAACAAAAGGTATATGTATGGGAAATCCTTTTATTATAGTAAGAGAGTCAGGTTTGATATCATAAAATTAGAAATTCTCTACCAAATGGCTTTTATTTTCAGTGTAAATTACAACATGAAGTCATCTACCAAAGACTAAAAGAAAAATTTTGTTGAATTTTGATGAGACACAAGAGAAACTTGATAGAAATGCTAAGATGGTTTCAAGGTCTCCTTTGAGCATCGTGATTATCGATATATAATGAAACCATTTTGCCCTGTGGTTGCAGCTTTCTCCATCAGCGTTCAGCTTTTTATGAAAACAAGTGAGGCAAGAAGAAAGAGGCAGAAGTAGGTTCACAATTCCTTATCCATGATTCCAAACTCCAAAATTTCCTGAAAACCTTTTATTTCTCCAATTATTTTGACTGCAAACCAGTTCTCTGATAAGAACTCACATGTAGTCTCTATTTAAATTAGAGTACATGTAATACATTTTTATAAATATATATATTGTTTTATATTAAGAGGTAATGTTTCAGACTGTTAGAGGTTTTATGCAATTTTTTAAAATTTTGAATTCTGAAATCATGTTTAGTTTCAAGGGCTTTTTGACAAAGCTTTGTAGATTCAGCATAAGTATCCATTCAGATTTGACATTTTGCCAAAAAGCTTAATTTTTCCATAACTTTTTGACAACCTAATCTCAAGAATGTTGCTATGTGTGTGCTGAAAATTAAAAAGTAATTTATTAAGGTATGCATTTATATTTGATCTACTATTAACTTTATGAGTAAATAAAGCAATTTTCTGAAGTTTCCCAGAATGCAATGTGACCAAAACTTTTATGGGAAAGGTTTTTAAAGTGATAACTTGACCCTGAAATTCCCTTTTGGGCTCTTAATGAGAATGGATTTATATAATGCAATATGTTACACTTTATCACTTAACTGCTTACCTCATGTTCTGATTACTATTTCTGCATGAAATATTGTAGTGGCTTAAAACATAACACTTATTTTATTTTTGGCTCTCAAGGATTTTGTGTACCAAGAGAGAGGGCACAGCTGAGTGCTTCTGGCTTGGAGTGTCCCATGATGTTTAGTCAGATGGTAGCTGGGCCTGGAGCAGTAGATCTAGAAATCTCTTTCTTTCTATGTTTTATCAAGCCATCTTCATATGGTCTCTCTGTGTGAGCGATTTGGACTTCCTCACAGGATCACAGCTCAAGGCTCTTGCACAAGGGTTCCAGCAACTAAAGTGAAAGCAATCTTTTCTGAACTAACCACAAAAGTCACATTCTCCTGCTCGCTCTAGACCCCTACACCTTCGTTCACGGGGGCCTCTACACAGAATGCTTCCCTGGCCTGCAATGGCCACCCCCTCTACTTCCTCAGTAAGGGAACCTCTGCTTATCTGTAAAGTTTTGTCTACAATGCTACTTAATTTTATCTTAATGCCACTTCTTCAGGATAGCTCTCTCCAAATTTTAGGCCTAAATTTATCCCTCCAGTTTTTACTTTCATTCCTTTTCATACTTCTTTATATCACAAATACAATTGTGATCATTTTATCACTATACTTCACCAAATCTAAGTCTACTGACTTTAAAATACATTTTTCAGTAAAGCTATTGCTAATCAAACTATGAGATTCACAATCTTATTAGATTTTTTGTTTTAAAGAAAAAGATGTTTAGCCCTACCTACTTATATTTTATAATATTATATTCTTTTGCACACTTTGTATCCTTTTGCATTCGTTTGAAAATCAAAGATGTTGATTAAAGTATTCATAAAATATTTTCATAATCCCTCAGAGCCCAAATAATCTTCATTACTTTTCACGTCAGAATGGTTGATGTCTGTGTTTGCTCACACAATAATATTTGCTGTATCATCAGGAGTGGTAATGGTGTAATACTTCTTAAAAGTGTTTTCCGCTTTTGTCTCTGAGAAATTGCTGTCATCCATTCTGGAATTTTTCATGCTTATGCATAGGCAATTAATTGCAACTACCATAGCACAACTGCTGGCAAGCCATCAATAACTGTGAGATGCAATGCTATTACAGAGATGTTAAAAGAGAATAATGTACATTTTAGAATCAAGCAATTTGACACACATTTATATAACTATTTGATTAATTCCTATCCTTACTGATAAATTTTCACATCTGCCCAAGCAGATTTCATATGTATATTGGGCACTCCATTCCACTGTGTCAATCTTCACCAAGAATATTACCAAAAAAATCTGTATCTAGCAGACATTCTCTAGACCTCTCTTGTGTTGGGGAGCTTCTGATTAGATACCTGCTTGGAGGACAGGTATAAGAAATTGGCTAAAAAAAAAAAAGAAAAAGAAAAACAAAAGAAATCGGCTAACATATCAAGGACTCACTGTGAGACAGAGAAGAGCAAAGAGAAACTCCTTTCAGTTGTGCCCTTCTGAGCAGGTGAAGGTGCTGCCTGAGTCTACCACCACACACAGCAAATGAAATTTCTTATGAAATTGAACAAACCTGTTGTTTTCACTTCACCTGGTTCACATCATCAAATGCAATACCTGTATCTTCCTCAACACACCGCTGTATTCCCTCTTTGGGCTCCTTCATTCATTGCTGCCTATGCTGAACACCCCTTCCTCCCTAATTATTCTTTCTATTGTTTTCACCTCTTAGACTGCATTGCTAAATCACAAATGTTTGTAATCGTTGGCATATCTCTTTGCATATATTGAAACAGGACTCCAGACCCAGACACTGAGGGATGAGGCAGGACCTTCTGATGAGTGCTGAGCTGGTAATGCTAGGAGAGTGCTCCAACATCCTGCTACCCAAACTAAGCCTGAAGCCACTCTTAGTCAAACAATCATCTGAGGCATGGGGAAGTCTTACATTCCTCCAGGCCAAGCAAAGTACACAGATTGAGGCATGAGGGACCAAACTCTGCAAAACAGAATTTTGAAAATAGGAGGCCAGCGAAGGACATGATAAATCCCAAGATGAAAGGTACAATCTGAAGTAACTTGGCTTTTGAAAACTTAAGGGACCCAGCAGAGGACACTAGCTTCTAATCCAGCACTGGCACTAACTGGATATCTGAGCTCAGGCTTTGTTGTAAGAAAAGGCCGCCATATACCAGGTGGCCTGTGAACAATATAAATTTATTTATCATAGTCACAGAGGCTGAAAACCTGAGATCAGAATGTCAGCACAGTTGAGTTCTGATAAGGGCCCTCTTTCAGGTTGCAGATCACCAACTTCTCATTACATCCTCCTGTGACAGAAGGAGAGCTAGCCCACTGCACTACTTATGATGGCACTAACCCATTCATGAGGGTTGCACCCTCAAGACCTAATTACTTCTCAGAGGCTCCACCTCTAAATATCATCACATTGGAATTTCAATATATGAATTTGGGGCAGGAGGGAGATACAAATATTTAGTCGTTTGCATTGGTCAATAATTATTTGTTGAATAAATACCATTCTGAAATATGATGATTCAACATGGTGAGACTTATAAGAAGAAAGCAATAAATAAAACATTCTGAGACAATGCCAAACAAATAAAGCATCACTGCACAGACTCACAAAATAATTATGTGGAATTGAATATCGTCTACATGCCAGGTTATATGTTAAGAGTTTATTTTGATGCTAAAGTGAGGCACTAATTATGGCTTCCATTTCACACATAATGAAAATGAGACTTAGAGGGTATAGTACACAGAATAATGTCCTCTCAAAGATATCTCTTCCCTGACCAGCAGAACTTGTGAATATATTACCTTCCATGGCAAAATGCATTTTGCAGGTGTGATTTAAGTTAAGGGTCTAGAGATAGAAAAGTTATCCTGAATCAACCAGGTATGCCAATGTTATCACAAAATCCCTTATAAGGTAATGAGAGGAGGAAGAAGATGTGAAGACAGAAGCAGAGGTCAGAGAGAAAGAGTGAGAGTTAAAGTTGCTATGCTGCTGACTTTGAAGATAGAGAGTGGGGCTGTGAGCCAAGAAATGTAGGTGGCCTCTAAAAGCTAGAAAAGGCAAGGGAACAGATGCTACCCGTGTGACTTCAAAAAGAACGCAGCCCTGACAATGCCTGGATTTTAGGGCTCTGATCTCCAGAAACATAATATAGTGAGTTCGTATTGCTTTATATTTCAAAGTTTATAGTAATTTGTTACAGCAACAACAGGAAACTAATCTCTTAAGACTGAGGGATTAAGGAATTTCCTCAATGACCTCATTTACTCAGTGAGGGTCAGCTGGAACCCAGGCATCTCTGACACTGAGATTTGTCATTTCTCTCATCTTAGTAGTGGGAAAGTCACTCAGAAAATAGATGAATCCGCACATGTAAAATGAAAGTGTCTCAACCTACTCAACAGGAATTCAGTGTTTTCAACATGCTGCCAATAACAGTGAAAAAAAAATGAACCAGATAAATCTATGTGAATGAAAACTGCTACCTCTTTCTAAATACAGAGAGAAAAACTGTTCATCCAATTTTGCTAAGCATAAATTCTCACCAGACATATATCCTTTTGCTGTGGACTCCAATGTGATCCCTATTCAAGTCTTTTTCAATGTCTTCTCTTATGGATGGCTTATATCCTAAACAGATAAAAACTAATTTTCTAATTCTGTATGACTTGTTGCACAATATATTTTTTGTATATACACAAAATTCTGAAAGCTTACTCAAACTCTGTTAGCTCAAGATTAGCCTTAAATTGACATAAACTTAAGAATTATTTTTTCTACTAAATGTTGTTTAATAATCATTGTTTTATTTTTATTGTCAAATGCTAATTTTAAAAATGGTTGGTTGGAATGTAAATTAGTTCAAAACCTATGAAAGACATTATAGAGAAACCTCAAAGCACTAAAAATGGAATTATCATTCCACCAAGCAATTACACTTGGCATCTCCCCAAAGAAAAAGAAAGCATTATGTTTAAAGACACCTGCACTTGGATGTTTATTGCAACACTATTCACGATAGAAAAGTCTCAGAACCAAGCTAAGTGCCCATCAGTGGTTGCTGGGATAATGAAAATGTGGTATTCATATATATATATATATATATATATATGCATGCCATGGAATATCATACAGCCATAATAAAGAATAAAATCATGTCCTTTGCAGCAACATGAATGGAGCTAAAGCCTTTATTCTGAGTGAACTAACTCAGAAGCAGAAGATCAAATATCATGTGTTCTCACTTATAAGTAGAAGCTAAGCAATAGGCAGGCATGAACATCAAGGTAGAGATAATAGACCTTGGGAATTCCAAAATGTGGAGGATAAGAGGGGAGTAAGGATTGAAAATTGCCTGTTGGGCACAATGTTTAATACAATGTTTGTTTAATACTTGGGTGATGGGTGCACTAGAAGCCCATTCCCCAAAATTACCCATGTAATATCCATGTAAGAAATAAGCACATGTAGCCCCTGAGCACAAAATGAAATGAAAAAATTTTAAGTCCTCAATATAATCTATTTACTTCTGAGTTACATACAACATTTGCAGGGAGATAAACGTTTCAACAGAAATATATTTGTACATACAATTATTTTTACTAAGAAAAATGGCCTTATTTTGACTTACTAATATATAATATCAGAGATATTAAAATATAGAGTATACTATTAAGATATATAATATCTGAGATAGTTTCCCAGATTTTACTGGGGTTGGCGTGAGTGAAGAATCCAATTCATAGCCCTCGTTTTTAAGGAGTTTGCTTAGGAAATCAGAATACATGGTTGAAATACAATTCAAAAATCCCTGAATCCAAAATGTCCTGAAAGTACTATACCCTTTTTTTAAACCATTCTTCAAACTGCAATCAGACAAGTCAGATTCCAGTTTTGTTTTTCTTCCCTATCTTTTTTGAAAGAGTCAGCTTAAGGCTTCATTGCACAACTGGGAGCTGAACTGTTGAAAAGAATGGTGAGTCCCCAAATATGGAATATGGGCAATGGCATAAGGCACATGGCTTGGTCAGTGGGTGACAGGCTTTAGTAAATGCAGTGTGTAAAGGGAAGGGACCTGTAACTGGACAGGTGGGTCAAGGCCAGATTACAGAAAACCTTGAACATTGTACTCTGTGATTAGCATTTGATTCTTCTATGTTGAAGACATTATTTTCTCAAAAATGTTTACCACAATACAGAACTTAAGAGTACAGAGAATAAAGCCAGTTTGCTTGATTCTTTGCCTTAATTTCCTCATCTTGAAAAGGGGATCATATATAGACCTTGTCCTAATAGAGTGGCTGTGAAAATTAAGTGTGTTAATATAAAAAAGTGTCTAGATGAATGACTAGCACACAAAACGTTCTAAAGAAGTGTTTTTTACTATCCACATAACACAGATGTTAAAAGGAGTTTAGGCAAAGCTACATGTGATTTATCCTTACAGATTATTATTTCATCAGCTTTGAGAAATTTAGCGGGGAAATTTTGTGTTCCATATTTATTATAGCACTATTCACAATATCTGAGATATGGAATCAAACTGGGTGCTCAACAGCAGATGAATGGAAGAAGAAAATGTGTTGTATATACACAATGGAGTACTACCTAGCCATAAAAAAGAATAAAATACTGTCATTGTGGCAACATGAATGAAACTGGAGGATATTATATTAAGTGAATTAAGCCAGGAACAGAAAGTTAAATACCTCATGCTCTGTCATACGTGGAGGTTAAAAAAAAAAAAGTTGATTTCATAGAAGTAAAAAGTAGAACGGAGGATAGAAGAGGCTGGAAAAGATAAAGGGAAAGGACGAGATCCATTAAGTTAATTTTAGCTCTTTTTAGGGTAAGCTCTCATAGAAATAAGTAAATTTCCTCTTCATTTTTCCGGATGTACTCTTGATTCATTAACATTGAACTGACAGCCAAGAGTACTATAACACATGCCTGTATTAAGCCTTTTTAACACATGTATATTCTCCAGAAGGCACACCTTTTGCGCTTAGAAACACTGGACAGCAGTTCAGCATTACATTGGAGGGGCCAATGTAAACAGAGAAATACCAACAAAAAGCACAAAAATGTGAAAAACGTGACACTAAAAAGATCAGAAAAAAAGACACTCATTTACTGAAAACGGGGCTGAAAAGAGATGGCAGAGCCTCACCTTTTTCAACATCAGCTGGGAACCTGTATATGGAGTGACTTAATTTTTCTCTCTGTGTATGTACACAAATGCCTATGAAAGCACTGAAAGTGTTGGTTTTGGGGGCTGCAAATACATATTAACAAGTAGGCAAATTCAGGAATAATGAAGATTAACTGTATACTGATGACATTGTGTGCAAGAGGATCTTTTTGAATGGAGGAAGAAGCTACTGCCAGTAAGAGCATAGATAAGGAGACTGTGACCTTTTTCGGTGTCTCTGATTTCCGTAAAGACTACAAGATCAATATTACACAAGAATAACCTCAGTAGACTGTATTTGCACATGTAATAATTGTATGGGCACTTTGCAAGGGAATGACCTATTGAAGTCATTGTTTCCTTCAGAGGATGTCTAATAACCACAAAGACAAATAGCTAATGGCTGGATTAGTACAACAGCACTATCTGTGATGCTAGTCACTTTTGTAAAGAACTGTGTTCATTAAGAGTTGTATCATCAAGACACATCAGGTGGTATGTAGCCTAATCTAACATTTAGTTTGTCTAAAGCAGAAATCCAGTTACAGTATAGTTGGTCATAAAATGCATATATTAGAGAACAATTCAATATTTATTATTAAATCATGTTGTTTAAGAATGGAAGCTATTTATGAAACACAAACTTATGAGTCATATGAATATAAATTATAGAAAATTATACCTGTTGATCTCATATCACCAGTCCATAAGATATTTCCCAAAAAGAAATAGAATAGATGATGGATGCTTACTTTTTGATCAGTCTCAAATATTGTTTCTAAAACATTTTCAAATCAGTATCTCATTTTAATCCTGCTACCACTTCCCTGGCATAGAGCTTCTTTAGCCCTATTCTGATCTTCTTCAACAGCTTACCACAAGTTGTTAAAACACCTTCATGACTGAGCAACACTGGCAGACAGAGCTGGCAGCTGAAGGGGCAGAGAAAGCCAGCTCTCCCTTGGACAGATCCCAACCTGCAAAGACACTTCCATGCTTCCACTTTACACACTGAGAAAGGTTTCTGATGGTTAAGGGTCTCTGAATTTATCTTCTTTGTTAAACGAGTTATGATCATATTCCCTAAAATCTAAAATATTTAATGTTTGAACTCGGGCAATATATTTAACCTCATTAAGCCTGGAGTTTTCTCATCTGAAAAGCAAATATAGGAATATGGACCAAGCCTGCTCTCTGCCCTTTTCTGTGCTTTTCTTACATGTAAAATAGGGAAAGTAAATGTAAAAATCAAGTTAATCAGATGAGTTATGGCATAGGATTCACTTGTAGGATTTACATTGGCTTTCAAGTCAGGGCTTTGTAATGTTAACTTTGGCTATTCAGATACTTTTCGTTCCTGGATTTCAAGCTCCTATCAGGGCTACACATGGAGATCTTTAGATCTCTGTGCCTCAAATATGTGGGCTGTTAATTATGCTCTGGTCATGTTTGCATGGAAAGACAGTTACACTTCAGTGTACAACATTCAAGACCCCAACTAGATCAGCATCAAAAATTAATTTGCATTTGAGTTAAATATTTCATCTTTTAAATATTTAGAAGAGGTACATTTATCTTTAAAAAAAAAAATTCCGTAAGTGGTAAAAGTTTTTTTAGCAAACATCTTTGGTTTGTATACTTCTGAACAAAAAAAACATTTTAAACACAATGGAAATCGGATCAATTTAACTGCAACAAAAGTTTCCCTCTTGCTTGATTTTAAAGAGATGGCATCTCATTATGAGTTATGTTCAATGCAAGTTTCTTCTCACTCCACCAAGTTTTTGTACCCTTTCACCTCCACTGTTTTCTTCAAAGCAGGAAATTTCTTTAACAAAAGGAGGAACTATTTAGATATCAGACAAATTGACCTAGTAGCTGAGAAACTGCAAAATAGCTTTTGGATGTGATTTTTCATGATTGGCTGGAGAGACAGTGTGTGCCCCTTAAGTGCTTTTATATCTGTCTGTCTAAGGAAAGATAAACTGCTCTGGCCCAAAGATGAGATAACACTCCTGGTTGTGAACAATAGGCTAGGAGCTCTGGCTGGATTGCTAAATTATCCTTCAGTAACTTCCAGCGGACTCCACAGGCTTGCTTTGATTAGCAGGAAGGCTCATTAAGCAGAGTGGAACTACGTGATGATGTGATGTTAGAACTGGCGAGGCATAATCTATCCTGACCTTTTGACCTTACACATAGGCAGTCTGGGAGACAGGAAAGAAAAAGCTCTTGGCAAATTTCCTATAATAACTTATTTAAGGGCATATCTAATTTTGGGTTTTTTTCTACTACATTTATTTACTTGGCAAGGCATTGAATTCCATAAAGGCAGAAGTCAGCCAGTCTGCCAGCACATTTGACATGATAGATTGTCTGTCTACTGTATAATACTCTGAACGTCAGCATTTTGGGGGAGGTTGGGCAGAAGATAAAAAGATCTAGATTTAGTAGTCATTGTTGCATTGTTACAAGAAAAAGTGGTGCCAGCTCCTAAAGATATAAATAGTAAAGGAATTGAGGCCTGAGGGCCAGGGGTGAAGGGCTGTGTAAGCTGAAGCCCTGTCAGTGTTGTACTATAGTTATTTATATGATGAAATAAATCACTTGAAAACAGGTCAAGGTGAAGTCATAGCACTTGAAGCAATTGTTTGTACCTTATGAAAAAGAGGTTTTAATTCTCTGTCAGTCAACCTCCACATGAAAACCATTACAATTTGAAGGGAATCTTACCTGTGCCACTAGCTGCTACTAGCTAGATCTCAGGTTTTCCTAACAGTCTGTAGTTCTAGAAATATCAAATAGAAAACAATGATACTTAGATAATGATATTTTGGCGGGGTATAAATTTGTTTGGCTCTTCCAAGTATTTCTCTTTTCTTTTTGTGTACCTATTCTGACTATGCAGATTTTCAATGGAAATGCCATATTTGTGTTAATATTGTTGAAATCCTTTCTTTCCTATAAATAATTGGAATCAACTTTGAATTCTGAAATGGTTTGTACTATAAATAGAGAAAAACCTAGATTTCTATCAACATAATATGATACATACCTACCCATACACATAACCCACATGCAGGTGTACACTATATCAATTAAAAATCACAAAATTTCTAGAGAAAATGCAACAGAATATCTTTGTAGCAGGAACTTAGAATGGTATCTTAAACAAAAATACCAAAAACACAAATATAAGGCAAAAAATAGATAATTTTTAACATGCCAACAAGTGGATTTCTAGTCTATGAATTATAGCATACACAAAACTTAAGAAACAGATGGAAAAATGGCAGAAGATATTTAATTCACAAAAGGAAAGAAAGATTATACAAGTCTATAAATCAACAAGAATAAAGATGCTCCTGAAAACAAAAGCAAAATTCATGTATAAAAGAAAAAAAAAGAAAAGCTAAGAGCACATGAAGACACACTCAAAATCACTAGATCATTAGTAATGAGAGAAATGTCAATTAAAACAAGGTGTTACTTTGCACCTTTTAAACAAAGATTAGAAAGCTAATATGGCATGTATTGGTGGAAATTCAAGGACAGCCCTCAAGCACTGTTAATGGAAAATGCTATTTTGGAGAGTAAATCTATTTCTCTCTGGATATACAAGATAGAAAGGTTATAACCTGCATAGCTCTTCTCCTGCTGGATACCTGGCTCAAAGATAGTCTCACACAGATTCACAGGGGCTACATGTAAGGTGTTCATTGCAGTGCTAGAATTGGGAGGCAACCTGGGAGTCCACCCCTGGAAGAATGTACCAGGTAAAACATGATAAATAGAAAGCATACAATGTCAATCAGTAGTTATGAGAAATAGATTCATTACTTAAAACACCATAATTGAATTTTAAAATATAGTTTTAAGTGAAAAAGCATGCACGTTTTGCAAAAGCACTTATAGAAAACATGATGTACATTAAACACATTACAAAGAAAGTTTATGGAAATTGGAGCCAGGATTAAAGAAAAAGGAGAAAAGGAAAAATCAATGAATTAATTTTTAAAATATAGGAGGAGAAAATGTGGGATGAGCATGAATTCTGGCAGGATGAATAGGAAATATTTGTCTTTTTTGTGTTTTTTGGTTTGTCTTGTTGGTGTATTTTTCCTTTTTTTTTTTTTAGAAATTGGTGGTCTAATGATTGAAACTCTCATCTGTCTGAATTTATGTGCAGCTATGGTGCACAGCAGCATTCTATAAAATCTACCTTGCAGAATTCATAGTTTTCTAAAATACTACCGTGGTGATGACAGTTTTTTCTCTATTGAATTCTGCCATACATATTTTTCTACATTGTGGGGCACACAAGACTCCAGTGCAGTTATTACATAAACCAGAAACTCTGCAAGAATTTGTCCTTTGGAACTTAGGTACTCTCTTATTATGTGGTCTTTATGTGTGACTTTTATTCACATAACCAAACTCAGGGATCAGCCACAAAAGTAAGATGAGATGGATGAATTATTGCTATTGTGGAGCAAAGCCACACTATTAAATATCTCTAAATTCATACAGCCACTATGACAAATAGTCTGAAGTTTCCTCAAAAAAATTAAAATAGAATTACCATATTATCCAGAAATCCCACTGCTGGGTATATATACAAAGGAAAATAAGTCATTATGTCAAAAAAATCTGCACTCCCATGTTTATTACAGCACTATTCACAACAGCCAAGATATGCAATCAATCTAAGTATCCATCTGTGGATACATGAGTAAAGAAAATGTGGTATGTATATACAACAGAATAGTATTCACTCATAAAAAGAAGGAAATCCTGTCATTTGTGGCAATATGGATGGAACTAGAAGACATTATGTTAAGTTCAATAAATCAGACACATAAAGATGAATACTGCATATTCTCCCTCATATGTTGGAGTTATAAAAGTTGATCTCAAAGAAGTAAACAATAGAATAGTGGTTACCAGTGATTAGAAAGGGTAAAGGAAGGATGAAAAGAAGTTGGCTTACAGATTAAAAAAAATAATAATAAAGCAAAATAGGAGGGAAAAGTTCTAGTGATTAATAGCATTATAGGGTGACTATAGTTAACCATAATTTATTATATAATTTCAAATATTTAAAGGAGAGGACTTTGAATGTTTCTGGCATGAAGAAATAATAAATATTTGAGGTGATGGATATGCTATTACCTCAATTTTATCATTATGCATAGGTACATGTATTGAAATATCACACCATACCCCCAAAAATATGGACAATTATTGTGTCCATATTTGGGGTACAGTGGATTTTTAATAATAATTACAAAATTATATTTAAGGCTAATGGTGCAATATTTTTTGTTGGCAATGCATCTTCTTACACATATTGTTCCTCAAGGATTTTCAAATGCTCCATTAACCAGAGGGCAGTATGTGGCATTTTTCACCTACAAATATAATTCATATATCTGGGCATTCTCAATCTTTTAAGTATTCTTGTCCAAAAAGCATCTCACATGTTTTATACCTTCTGAGTTAAGAACATGTCCAGGTAGATGGAGATCCATGGGATGTTAGGGAATTCTGGAAAGCTGTTAGCTGGAGATTGTAATACCAACTGGGAGCCTGCAGTTTAGCTGCCCTAAACATCCTTGGGGTTCACTCTATTCTCTTAATAAACTTAAGCCTGTAATCAAGGGGAAGGAGGGCCACTGTCACATCCTGCATAGAAAATGTAGCTACTAATTGAATTCACTTCTGCCCATTGAAACCTTAAGATCAAAGTCCCATAATTGAGAGAAACAAGATTGTAAATGGATTGTTGTTTTGCTCGTCTAAGTACTGTGAGAACAGTTAAAGAGAGAGAGAAACAAATAAAGACAGAATGATTTCTTTTTATTCTTTGAGAAAAAAAGAGAGACTGTTTCCACTCTCTTTGAGAATCCTTGTGGACTCATTCAAACTAGAATCTTCAAGCTCACATTGACTGTGATGAATTGTCTAGAATGAAAATTATAATACCAGCATGGGTTCCATGTCTTCATTCTCTTTCCTGCCTCCACCTCCAGCAAGCCCCCAACTATCTTCAGATCAATCAAGCTCTCCTTTCTAAATGATGAACCCACTGGGCTAGCTCTCCTTTGCTGATTCCAGGATAGAATCTGTGCTGTCTTTGTAACTTCCTGCCTGGAACTGCAATAGGTTTCCACTATCTATGTTCCCCTTTTGCTCACCTTTGACTCTTACCTAGACTGGTGTCTGAATTCCTCTTCTCCATACCTTCTTCCCCAGTGACTTCATAGCTTGTCCAGGTTGTTTCTGTGTCTCACATTGGTTCTTGCAATCTTCTAACTTGTGTGCAGGCTTTTTATCTTCTGTGTTTTTTTTTCTTTTTCTAAGACCTATGCACCTTCCTGTTACAGAATATTTCTAAACTCTAATTTTCACTTGTCAGTGTAGTTTAGCCCAATAAATTGTTCAGTGAACACTGAATCCAGTTATTCTCTGGATTTTCTTCCTCCAACTTCTGCTTTAGAAAAAGATATTCTTTCAAACCTGGCTCATTATCATGAGAATTTTCTGCCTTCTTTCTTAAACATTTAATCTTCCCTCCCATCTCCACTCTAGTTCCTAGGTTAGCACTGACAATGTGATTTCCCATGAAGTCTCTGTTGTACTCTCTTCATTTCTTTCTAGGAATTATTCTCCCATACTGAGTTCCAACTCTGTTTACTGTGATACCTAATCCAGGAAGACATATTCTGAAATATGTAGTAGATAAAATATGCTTCCTATTTATCATTAATCTGGATGCTTAAGCTGTAGAACTTAATCATTTATAGGAATAAAATCCCCTCCCTTATTTTCCATAAAGTAAGAAGACAGATGAAAATGAAGAAGCAAAAATAAAATAAAATTACAATCAGATCATCAGCTGTTAGAAGTTAAATTGTTCCCTTCCATTCACCACTGGCAAAACAAAATGCACACACACACACACACACACACACACACACACACACTCACACACACGTATATATTTAATGTGTGTGTATATAGATTCAATATGTATATTTAAGATTATATATATTACAGATCAAATTCTTAGTACCTCAGAATGCAGAGTGTGACATTATTTGGAAATAGGGTCATTGCAAAGGTTATTAGTTAAGATAAGGTCATACTTAAGCAGAATGAGTTCTTAATACAACTGATGTCCTTATAAAAAGACAGCAATGTGAAGACACATAAACATAGAAAGAACTTATAGTTCATAGAAACATAGTTCATTTTCACCCTGCTAATAAAGATATAACCAAGACTGGGTAATTCATAAAGAAAAAGAGGTTTAATGGATTCACAGTTTCACATGACTGGGGAGGCCTCACAATCATAGTGGAAGGCAAGGGAGGAGAAAGGCACATCTTACATGGTGGCAGGCAAGAGAGAGCAAGTACAGGGGATGTGTACTTTATAAAACCAACAGATCTTGTGAGACTTATTCACTATCACAAGAACAACATGGGAAAAACTCACCCCCATGATTCAGTTACCTCCAACCTGGTCCCTCCAATGATATGAGAGAATTATTACAATTCAAGGTGAGATTTAGGTAGGGACACAGAGCCAAACCATATCATTTAATCTCTGGTTCTTTCCCCTCCCAAATCTTATGTCCTCACATTTCAAAACAAATCATACCTTCCCAACAGTCCCCCAAAGTCTTAATTCATTTTAGCATTAATTCAAAGTCCAAAGTCTCATCTGAGACAAGCCAAGTCCCTTCTGCTTATGAGACTGTAAAATCTAAAGCAAGTTTGTTACTTCCTAAGTACAATGGGGGTACAGGAATTAAGTAAATATAGTCATGGCAAATGGAAGAAATAGGTTAAAATGAATGGGCTACAGATCCCTTGCAAGACCAAAATCCAGTGGGGCAGTCAAATCTTAAAACTTAGAAATGATCTCCTTTGACTCCATGTCTCACATCCAGGTCATGTTGATGCAAGAAGTGGGTTTCCACAGCCTTAGGTAGCTCTGGCCCTGTGGCTTTGCTGGGCACAGTCCCCTTTCTACCTGGCTGCTTTTATGGGCTGTCATTGAGTGTTTGTGACATTTCCAAGCACACAGTGCTAGGTGTCCATGAATCTACCATTCTGGGGTCAGGAGGGAGGTGGCTCTCTTCTTACAGCTCCACTAGGCAGTGCCCCAGTGGGGACTCTGTGTGTGTGCTCAGACTCCACATTTCCCTTTCATGCTGCCCTAACAGAGGTTCTCTATGAGGGGCCTTCCCCTGCAATGAACTTCTGCAGGACATCCAAGCATTGTTATACATCCCCTGAAATCTAGGCAGGGGTCTCCAAACTTCAATTTGTGACTTCTGTGCACCCACAGACTCAACATCACATGAAAGCTGCTAAGGCTTGGGGCTTGCACCTTCTGAAGCCATGGACCAACTGAACCATTACCTTTTTTAGCCACAGCTAGAGTGGCTGGGAAATAGGGCACCAAGTCCCTAGGCTGCACACTGCAGGAGGACCCTGGGCCTGGCCTACAAAACTGTTTTTTCCTCCTGGGTCTCCAGGCCTGTGAAAGTAGTGGCTGTAGTAAAGATCTCTGACATGCCCTGGAGATATTTTCCTCATTGCCTTGGCAATTAACTTTTGACTCCTATTATTCATGCAAATTTTACAGTCAGCTTGAATTTCTCCTCAGAAAATGAATTTTTTGCTTCTCTTGCATCTTAAGGCAGCAAATTTTCCAGACTTTTATGCTCTGCTTCCCTTTTAAATATAAGTTCCAATTCCAAACAATATCTCTGTAAATACATAAAACTGAATGCTTTTAACAGCACCCAAGTCACATCGTGAATGCTTTATTGCTTAGAAATTTCTTCTCCCAGATACCCTAAATCATCTTTCTCAGGTTCAAAATTCCACAGATCTCTAAGGCAAGGATAAAATGCCACCAGTCTTTCTGCTAAAACATAATGAGAGTCACCTTTATTTCAGTTCTCAACAAGTTCCTCATCTGCATCTAAAACGACCTCCACCTGGACTTCATTGTTCATGTCACTATCAGCATTTTGGTCATAGCCATTCAACAAGTCTCTGAAGTTCCAAATTTTCCCAAATCTTCCTGTCATCTTCTGAGCCCTCCAAAATGTTCCAACCTTTGCCTGTTACCCAGTTCCAAATTTGCTTCCACATTTCTGGGTATCTGCACAGCAGCACCCCACTGCCCAGTAACAATATCTGTATTAATCAGGGTTCTCTAAAGGGACAAAACTAATAGGATAGAAAAATAAATGAAGAGGAGTTTACTAGGATAATTGACTCACATGATCACATGGTGAAGTCCCACAATAGTCCATAAGCTGAGGAGACAGGAAGCCAATCCAAGTTTTAAAATTTCAAAAGTAAAGAAGACTATGGTGCAGTCTTCAGTCTGTGGCTGAAGGCTTGAAAGCCTCTGGCAAATCACTGGTATAAGTCCAAGGGTCCAAAAGCCAAAGAACATGGAGGCCGATGTTCGAGGGCAGGAAGCATTCAGCATGGGAGAAAGATGGAGGCCAGAAGACTTAGCTAGTCTAGTTCTTCCACATTCTTCTGCCTGTTTTTATTCTACCCATGCTGGCAGCTGATTGGATTATGTCCACCCAGATTGAGGGTGGGTCTGCCTCTCCCAGTTCACTTACTCATGTTAATCTCCTTTGGTAACACCCTCACAGATACACCCAGGAACAAGACTTTACATTCTTCAATCCAATCAAGTTGACACTGAATATTAGCCATCACAGAACTTATGTAAAGATGGGAAAAGGATTAGAGTGATACATATACAAGCCAAGAAATGCCAAGGATTCCTGGTCATTGCCAGAAGCTAGGAAAGAGGCAAGAAATAGATTCTCCCTAAGCACCCTCAGTAGGGGCAATCCTGTCAACACCTTAATCTTGGACTTCTGACTTTCAGAATTATAAGACAGTAAATATGTGTTGTTTTAGTCACCCAGTTTGTGCTACTTTTTTGTAGTAGCCCTAGGAAACTAATACATCAGCTCTGATTGATTCAAGAAACAAAATATTTAGGAGTACTGTTATTGAATTAATAGATTGCTCAATTATTAAAATAAAGAATAAGACTGTTAACAACATGAAAGTTAAGTTCCAATTTGCATAAAAATAAGTGCTGTGCCTTGTAGTCCTGTTCCAACAGAATGTCATGATTTGGAAAGATCAAAAATGTTTCTTCTCTATAAAATATATTTTCCCACAATATAAAACTTATGTATTTGATTTTTAAGGAAGAAACATTTCCAGCAATTTATTTGGTTTCATATAATAGTGAAACACCCAGTAGAGGAAAGAATGCATTTTATCATAGCTACATGATCAAATTCTTGAATTGAATTTATAAAATAACCAGTTCATCACCAGGAAAAAGAAAAAAGAAAAAATATGCTGATCAATTACCAGGTCTCCCTTCAAAGTACTCAAGCATGCATACATGTGAGAGAGAGAGACAGAGAGAGAGAGAGAGAGAGAGAAAATAAACACACATTTCTAACTGTAAGATATGTACAATAGTATGTAATTTGATTTTTTAAAACTGTAGAAATGTGGATGATATTGACACTCCCATTTATTCTGAACCAGTCCTCACAACCTGCTTTTTTACTATAAACTTACAGCAAGATTATGAAAGGATGTCTGTGGATTCTCTAAAGGCTGCAGAATTGTGTGATAATTGCTCATTTCTCTTTTCCTGCAGCCTCTCAGAGACTGGGTCCTTAGTCAGTAGTGCAATAACCACCATTCCTTGAAGACTTACTATGTGCCAGTCACAGTGCTAAGATTTCAATTATTGGCACATTAAACAGCAATGCAAGAGGTTTGATTGGCATAGGCACCAATTGTTCCAGGTTTATACATACCAGAAGCCACTTTAAACAACACAATTGGTACCAGATTAAATTTTATTATTATCACAATTTGTTTTTAAAATGGTGAAGAATACCAGACAATTTATTATTCCAAGGTAGTGTTTGTTTTACTTTTTAGACACAGCTTGACATTTAGTACAACTGTGAGGCTTGGAATCCTCCTTTCCACCACTGAACTCATTTTGCAACATGCAATTGCCAAAGGCTGGCAGTCATAGAGTGTTGAATTGATATTCAAAAATATTTGTCAATTTGGTCCAAGAACTGTTAAATATAAGAAATATGTTTACTCATTTTTCCTTTCTCCAGAAAAATTTGAAGAATTTCTAATATGGTGACAATAGGAAATTAAATAAAATCTAAATCACATTTTCATTTTCTATTTTTTTTAATATTTGGGAATGCTCACTTATGTTATCCTTCAGATTCATTTCTTTACTCTGAAATTGACACAAATTTTAAGAAACAATATAGCTGACACTTCACTTTATAAATCCAAACCAATGTGCTTCAATAAAAACATTCACCTCTGTAATTTTGGTCATGAGCAAATCATAACTATTGGAGCTACATATATATTGATGGCCAGATCTGTGTATAAGTTTGGCTTAAATTATAGATAGCTATAAAATATGATTTAGTAATTTCATTCTTTATGACTTGATTGACATCTTATGAATTTAATTGCCTTTCTCTGCCTTTTTGTTTCATCTGTATTAATATTGTCTTTACAACTGGACAAATGGCTTCACAAGGTCACTCATCAGAAGTACTAATGGAATTCAGATGTTTGCACAATGCTTTCTACTTCAAAAAATGCCTGCATTTAATTGTATTTAGATCCCACAGAACCCTGTCTCTACTTGGCCATGGGGAAAAATTGAGAAAGGCTGAGTTATTGCAATAGCACATAATCAATAACTGATAGAATTAGAACAAGATCTAGATTCTATGCTTCTATGCTCTTTGTAATACCTTCTACTTCTGCTGTATTCTCTGTTACTCACACCCAGAATCTCCATAAAATCTAGTACATTGATTTTTATACCATTTATTTTTTAAAAATTCTTGGGAGGGAGAGACCTTAATATCATCCCTTTCTTCTAGCAGGTAAGATGTTCTTTCTTATTTTACAAACAGAGAAGACAAAGACCCATAGAAATAATCTATCTTAAATAAATATGTGATGAAATATAAATTATATTAGAGTGTTCCTTCTTCTGGCTATACTATACACTATCATTATAGCCAAAATTTCTTTTTGTTTAATGTTTATCAGTGAAAGGGTAAAATGTTGTTCATATTTGAGGAAAATAAAATTTTCCCCCAAAAGACTTTGTTTCAAAAGTGGAAATTATACATGGCATTTTATGTTCTTTTCACTGGCAGGCAATCTACAGGAAATTATTAAACCATGAGCCAAAGTGAAGGGTCAACTTCCTGTTATCAGGACAACAAAAAACATTACAGAAACAAATTCTTGGTTTTGAAATTTTTATGGCATAAATGCTCATTGCTATAAACCAAAGCTTGTAAGACAAGAAGACTAACTTGTTTCTCAACATTATATAAAATCACCATATTACAATGTATTTCTCTTCTATCAGTTTCTTCTGTGCTATGTGAAGCCTCCTCAAGACACAGTCACCTTAAAAATGGATCACAGCTATATAGGGAAAATCTTAAAAGTCAAATTGTCATTTATCTTAAATATTGCATGATAATTGACATGCTGGTTTGTTCTGTTTGATGATTTGTATGACTCTTGGAAAATAATAGACTTTCTGAATGACCCTAAAGAAATTTGAAACAAAAGTCAGTAAAGAAAATAGTAAGAGTCATACTATTCTTTGATATATCAAACAAACACAAATGCATTTAACCGTACCTCAAAAAAATTGAGTTCACAGATTTAGGAAAACTGCACAATCTCAGAACACAGTCACAAGACTATTCCCCTTTCAGGTACCAGCTGTCATCGAATGTCCCCAGGACCACCCTTATTTCAGACCAGCTGGTAACAAATTCAGGGGTTACAACAGCCACCTTGGGTTCAAAATTTCACTAGAAAGACTTACAGAACTCACTGAAAATGATTATCCTCACAATTGCATGAATCAGAGGTCTAGGATACAAGTTAGGACCAGCCAAAGGAAGAAGCACATAGCCAGACTCCGCAGCTCCCCGTGGGATTTGGGAATGGGCAGCAAGAAAAAACAATGTAAACCTGGACTTAAGTCTGCCTACTGGCCAGTGACTAGTAAAGTCTAGTAAAAACTAGTAAATTCCACCTTCTTCCATCATCCAGGCAACTGTGGCACGCTAACTTGCTAACTTATGATTGGTTAAAATTTCATATCCTTTGTAGTTCCTGAAACTAGTTACTACCAGTAAAGTGGCAAATAGGACAGATAATAACCTCAGAGCTCATGAATTGGTAACCCTACAGATTTTTTACATATATTTGATAATGTGCATGTGTAGATTATTCACTTTTATTTTCTCACTTCTAATTCATTTCTTATCAGATTTTCTCCTCACCACCACGCTAATAATATAACTCTTTCAAAGGTCTCCAGTGGCTTCCAAATTGCCAAATCTAGCAATCTATGTTGAGTCTCATCCGGCTTGACCTTGCCAGGTTGTTAATATGTTCCCCATTTCTGTATCTTAAAGCCTCAGGTGAGCATGAAAATGCTCTCATGAGAGCCAGTGAAATTAGTTTTGTACTTCTATCTTTTCAATACTTACAATACCACAACATGGTCTTAATGAGAACACATGCATATGATGGATTTTGTTATCTCAGTTTAGCTGAAACTGGGAACAACTACAGCTGACCCTTGAAAAACCCTTGAAATGCATGGGTCCACTTCTGTGCTACTTTTCTTCTGCCTCTGTCACCCCTGAGACAGTAAGACAAACCCTTACTATTTCTCAGCCTACTCATATGAAAGAAAATAGGACAAAAATCTTTTTGACAGTCACTTCCAATTAATGAATAGTAAATATATCAAATATATCAAATATATGGTAATTGCCTATATTATTGGTAAGGCTTCCAGTCAACAGGGGGCTATTAGCAGTCAAGTTTGGGGGGAGTCAAAACTTACGTGTGATTTTTTACTGTGAGGCGGTGCTGCTAGCCCCACATTATGCAAGGGTAAATTGAATTTACCCCAGAATCCCCTTCCATGCATGATCTGGATCTGAGTTAGATAAAAGAGAAGATATCTTGAGTAAAGAGGGCATTTATTTTGGAAGACTGTGGCTGGAGGCCACGGTAAGAGAAAATCCCAGGGTGTTCACTGGGCTCTAGTTTCACCTCATCTTTCTACTGTTTTCATCAAGTAACAGCAGCCCAAGCCAACCACTAGCTCTAGCAAGGTGATAGCTTCAACAGACCTCTCTTTAAGCACTACCTTATTTAAATCCCAATTCAGTGGACAAGGATGAACATCTTCTGGAACTTTACTGCAATCTCTAACCTGGCCATCCACAACAAGCTGTCATGGTTAGTGATTTTGCTGAATATCACTTTTCTGTTCCTGTTCTTCACATTCCCAGTTCTTTACACATCATTATAATCTTTAACTTCCTTATGAAATTTCTTCTAGTCATATTGCTCCTGCTTTTTTAAACTGAATATTAAAGGAGAGACGAGTGAAATTAAAATTTCAATGACTGTTTTTAGCAAATAAATCAAAACTTTACATTCTATGGTTAAAAGCTTGGTGTTCTTCTCAGCAGTCCTTGGAATGAAAGGCAAGGGACTGACGCAAAAAATATGTATGCACGTTTCAAAATCAGCAAGGGAACAAAACTGGATGGAGAATGAGTCTGACAAATTGACAGAAGCAGGCTTCAGAAGGTGGGGAATAACAAACTTCTCTGAGCTAAAGGAACATGTTCTAACCCAATGCAAAGAAACTAAGAACCTTGAAAAAGGTTAGACAAAATGCTAACTAGAATAACCAGCTTAGAGAAGAACATAAATGACTTGATGGAGCTGAAAAACAGCATGAGAACTTTGAGAAGCATATACAAGTTTCAATAGCCAAATCAGTCAAGCAGAAGAAAGGATATTAGAGGTTGAAGATCGACTCAATGAAATAAAACAAGAAGGCAAGATTAGAGAAAAAGGAGTGGCAAAGTGGCTGTCTGAAAGCAAAGTAGAGAGCCCTCACTACAATTTGACCATGCTGACATCTTGATCTCAGATTTTAGCCTCCAGAATTGTGAGAAAATACATTTCTATTGTTTAAGCCACCCGGTCTATAAAATTTGTTATGGAAACCCAAGCTGGCTGTTTACATCTTTTACAGGGCTATTTTACCTCAGGCTCAGTTTATCTGGAATTCACTTCAGATATTCTGCCTTATTTAGCATTCTTGTGTGGAATCATAAACTATAGAGTGCTATGGTTTGAATGGTGTTTTCCAAATTTCATGTGTAGGAAACTTAATCCACAAATTGTTTTGTTGATGGCACTTGAATGTGGGACCTTTGGGGGGTAATTAGGGTTAGATGAGGTAATCAGACTGAGGACCCCATGATAAGACTCATAGCTTTATAAGAAGAAAAGAGACCTGAGCTGGCACTCTCTTGCACTTTCACTATGTGGTGCCCTTCATTATGTTTTGATGCAGTAGAAAAGCCTTCACCAGCTGCTAGTGCCATGCTCTTGGACTTTACTACCTCTAGAACTGTAAGCTAAATAAATTACTTTTTAAAAAAATTACCTAGTGTGTAATATTCTATTATGGCAATAGAAAATGAACTAAGACACAGGAGACACTAGAAAATTCAACACCTTTGTACACAAATTTTTACCAATTCTGCTATATTCAGCACCATGCCTCACCCTGGCCTGTTAAGGATATGATGCCTCAATATCTCACTCTCTGTGATTTGGAAACTGTCTCACTTTCTATAAGTGTCACCCGTGTGAGTGCTTCAAGATTCTTGAATTCTTACTTCCAGTGATGGCTCCTTTTCTGTTCTTTATTATTATAAAGATTTTCGTCTTTTTTAATGCTTTCAGTAAAGATAAGAAGGAAGTAAATATGTGATTATAGCTTGCTTAATCAGCAGTTCTAATTTGACATACAAAAGTCATTTTGTATTATTCTTTAATTAGATAACAAGAATTGACATATTTCACCAAAATCTTAGTTATAAAAATATGCTGCTTCAGTGGTTTCACAATTTTAATAGGTTTCTTAATAAATTATTTAAATTTATACAAAGCAATATTTCGATATAATCTGTTTTTAAAATATTAGTATTTCACAAGAGTCTGTGAGGAAGCTGAAGCATTTACTTGTCCTCCCATTTTATAAATGATAAGACTAAGACAGAATGTTTAAAATTAGAATTCATCTTCAAAACTCTCTGAGCTCTACCTCATTTATCCTCAATAACGCATGAGGCTACTTAATTTTTCCTTTTAAAACCATAATTAACTGACAATAAAATGTATTTAACAAAAAAAATTTCTCTTAACTGAAATGTTATGTATAAAATAAATTATATTTTCTAATTCTAACAGGTTCTCTGATTAGATTAACTGCTGGGGATTATATTACATTAAAAAGTGGTTTTTAATAAAAAAATTCAAATTGATTTCCCTTTTTCTTGTACACCACATTTCACATATGGATTTTACTAATTAGTTAATTTAAACTAATTTAGATAGTTAATTAAATTTTAATTTTTCTTGGATAACAAGAAGATCAACTTTCACAAACTGAGAATATAAATAGTATCCTGATGTGTAAAATAATTCTTAAAGAGGACTAGGTTTCTTTCCAGGAAGCCCCTTCAACAATTTTCTGCCCCAATTGCTCATAATATCCCACTTTTTACACTTCAGAGTTCTCAAACTCATCTGAGCCTTCAATCACCTCCCAGAGTCCATTCTACCTTGTGCAGCTCAAACATCCCAATTTTCAACTTCCATTTTTTTTAACTGATTTTAATAAGGCAGAATAAATCCTATATGAAAATATGTACTGACTACTGATTTTCCATGTAAAACTCTGAAACCTTTGTAGTTCACAATTTAGAAATTGTTATGGTATTTCTGTTTCTACATACTTGAGGAATGGGGGGGCTAGTGAAGGAATAACAGGGGTGGGGGAATATGGGAGGGATAGCATTAGGAGAAATACCTAATGGAGATTGATGTAGTGATAGATGCAGCAAACCACCACCACGACACGTGTATACCTATGTAACAAACCTTCACAGTCTGCACATGTACCCCAGAACTTAAAGTATAATTAAAAAAAAAAATTCTGAATATTTGTTGTACTCAATTTATATCATAAATTCTAGATTATCATTGATATTAAATAAGCAGACAATATCACAGGACATTTCATCATCTGACCTTGCATGTCTAACTACATTTCTCCCAGCTTTACTTCTCTGGCCATAAAGAATCATGCTTTCCTTTCTTTCAAACATATGCTTTACATATGCTATTTTCTCTGTCTGGAATTCACTCCAGCTGCATTTCCCATGGCTTACTTATCCTTGAGATCTAAAGTTAACTAAAGCATTTTCCAAAGGATTCCTTGACCTTGAAAGATTGAGTCTTGTTCTTCATTTACTTTCTGACTTACTATGGATAGCCTCTCTAAGCAGATTCTCTATGTTTTAACAGCATATTGTCTTCTTGTTTACTAATGCCGTTTTCAATTTATTTATTTTTTATTTGTAGCATATTAGAAAAATAGCCTGTAAACATTACAAGTGTAGGGGCTATATACGTCTTATTCATGCTTTTTTGAAATTCAGTTTCTGACACAATGAAGGTACATATTAAGTTGACTAAATGAATTATAAAACACAGTATTGAATGGATGAATAACTGATTAAATCACTAATAACTATGGTATCAATTTCCCTCCACATTGCCTTAAAATCAGCCTTTCTTAGTTAATCTGACACACTAGAAAGCTAGAAGGTAGATACTATATCTAACCAATTATTTTATCACCACTTCCAACAGGAACTCATACTCACAGATACTGTGATACTGTTAGAATAGTTGTTCATTATCTGTCAAATCATTTATTTTCTCACCTGTTTCTCTTACCCTCTTTGTTCTCATTTTTTTCTTTCACAATTGACTTGTTTTCATTCATCATGGATTAGAGTCAACCACATCTTTCCCATAAAACCTATACTCAATAGTTCAAACTACAGTGACTTGTCCCCATATTCCTGTTTTTCTCAGCTTTGACACTTGACAATACTCTGTCTTTCAAAAAGGAAGCTATTGTCTTGCATTGTAATCAACATTTAAACATGTGTCTAACTTGTTATCTCAATTAAATTGTAATTTTTAAAGGAAAGGCATATGACTACCTCTTTTATATTCTTAACAATGTTGACAATGGTACAATAAATGTAATAAACATCTTCATTGAATAAATGAATAAACGTTTATTGAATCACATTTTTATATTTAATCTTCTAGGAAACTAATTACATTATTTGACATTTCCAAAACTTCTTGGAAAATATACATAACTGTAAGCCATACTTCTCAATAAATAACATCTTTGTTATTCTTAATGACTTGTAAGAATTAACTCAATTACCAAGATGACCAAGATAGCATCAAAGATGTGACCAATACAGTGTGAGAATTTGACTCATTGTATACTGGGCTTTTCACTTGGGTGTTTAACAGGAGAAAGCAGGAAGGAAACACACAGAGTCAAGTGTTTACAGTGGAGAAATTAGTGTTCAGTGTTCTGGACAGACTTCAAGTCCTCTGTGTTGTATCCAAGCAACACAGCCTCATAGCTAGATCACAGAATCAAGACACCAGAATTGTACTTCTATGTCCAACATTTAGTGCAATCAGATGGAATGCAACATGGAAATATGAAATGTAATGTTTTAGTTAAATCAGTGTTCAAGTTGGCAATTTATTATATGCAGCCTGTTCAGAATTGAAGAATTTGCTATTGTCTAGACTGTGCTTCAGACAATGAGCCACAAATCCCAATGTAGAGGCTATTTTGTGGTTGCATAACTTGAATAAATTTCTTGTCTCAAAGTTATTGACAAAAAAATACTAGAATAATGAACCCCTAAAAAAGTCAGATCTTGTCAAATAGAACTTATTTATAGTCATATACTGTGATAGATGGCCATATTCAAAGCATTTGATATTAAAAGTCTGAAATCAGTCTTACTACATACAAGAAATTGTCAAGCTAATTTGACACTATTACACAGCATTCCTTAAGTATGTGCCAAGTTTAGAATGTTCAATTATACAAACTTATAATACCTAAGCAACGCTATGTTAGTCTAGATAAGTCATACTTATTTATTGAATTATTCTAATTTTTACAAGCAGATAGCAAGTTTTATTCTAAAAATATTTTATAATGTCTGCAAATGCCATATGCCAATAAGATTGTGCAAAAAGCCCTAAATTTTTTATCTTTCTTCAGAAAGCAGTTAATCATTGAGACATGATAATGCCACCAAAAAAGATTCCCCTACGCAGTTCTTGAAGTACATTTTGCTTTTAATAAGTTAGAAAAGATAATTTCCACACAAAGGATACATTCAAATTATTGCAATAGTAAAAGCCAAGAAGCACCACAGAATTAATGAGACCTTGCCTACAAAAGTAAAGAGCCAATTGGCAATAATGTTGTCTAATGGAGGGGCAGACCACTGGAACTCTCCTTCCCCTGCCAAGAAAGAAAGTTATGACCAACAATAATTTGGTCAGGGGAAAAAGCTCAAATTGCATAATCTGTTAAACAAAAAAGAAGTTTGTGTGCCATTAGTTAATTTCCTCAAACTCTACCAATAAGCTTTACTGAAGTTGAATGAAAGACAGATTGAAAGGGATTATCTCAAAGCTCTTTTCCAATTTTAAATTTTATGATTCTGTGACTATCTAGTGTATTTAAATCTGAATATAGATCAGGCATAAGTAAAACAAGTAAAATTCTCTCTATAATGCTGGCTATATATATTTTATTTTTTTTCAGAAGCTCAAAAAAAGAAAAATTCATCTTCATTGAACTTTCTTTTTATGTCTTTTCAGCACTGGAACAGTTAGTACAGAGTTTCCTTCCAAGCAGCATTTTTCAATGACTTTTAAAAAATAAAAGGGAGGAATAAATGACTATCTGATAAGGAATGACTTCCTGATGTGCAATGAACATGAGAAAAATTGATTTTCAAGTCTTAAATAAATATATGAATATATTAAAATATGAACTATGAGTCCCTATTCACAAAAAATAATTTTACCCTGTCTACTTAAGATAAAAAGAGTTATACTTGAAGACTCCTCGGTCAGTTTTAATGGCATTAGGTTCTATAACTGTATTATTGAGAGAAAAATATAATATTAAACTGTCTGAGATTTGTGGCCATGTGTTACTGATTAAAAATTTATCAGCTATTGATGAGATCACTTGAAAGTATTAATTTCAAAGTTTGTATCACATTGAACACAGTTATTTTTTTTTCTAACCAGTTTTTCAGAAAAAGCATGAGATTCAGAAAGAGAAGTTCTGAGTTCATACACAGGTTTTGACTTTTGCAAATAATATATCTTGGGCAAATCGCTAATTTGGCTGCACATAACATTTTGTGTTTGAGAATTGCTAAGATATTTACATTATCCAATTATATAATTGCTTTGCAATCTATAAAGATACATTTAAAAATGTCAGTAGATAATATGGTAGGAATAGCTGGCTATCCATCAAAACCTCCTTCCCTTTTTATTGTATACTGTTGTGGTTCTTTAAAGGAGTTAGGTTCCATTTCCAAGACCACCTTGCAGCTAGCTATGGCCTCATGACTAGTTAACATCAACAGAATGAGTAATGGTGTATGCCACTTTATGATCAAGGTAATAACATCAATCATCCTCCATACTCTTTGTCTCTTTCCACAAAATAAATAAAAGTGGTTATAGCCCCATAGGATGACAGAAGATGGGAGAAATTTAGGATTCTACATTATGAATATGGAAAAAAATCTGCTCACTAATCAGGAATAAACACTTGAACTAATTAGTATGGCAGTGAGAATAATCTCTTGTGTTGAACCATTGTATACTTTGCATGTGTATTTTATCACACCTTAGCATACCCTTACTAGTACAGAAATTGATATCTTAAAGTGAAGTGTTTCTATTTAGCAAAACACTAAAAAATATAGGACATGGGAATAACAGTTGGGCAGTGAGATGGTTAATACTAAGTGTTAACATGATTGGATTGAAGATACAAAGTATTGATCCTGGGTGTGTCTGTGAAGGTGTTGCCAAAGGAGATTAACATTTGAGTCAGTGGGCTGGGAAAGGCAGACCCACCCTTAATCTGGGTGGGTACAATCTAATGAGCTGCCAGCACAGCCAGAAAAGAAGGAGCAGAAGAATGTGAAAATACTAGACTAGCTTAGCCTCCCAGCCTAGATCTTTCTCCCATACTGGATGATTCCTGCCCTTGAACATCAGACTACAAGATCTTCAGCTTCGGGATTCAGACTGGCTTCTTGGCTCCTTAGCTTGCAGATGGCCTTTTGTGGGAGCTTGTGATCATGTGAGTTAATACTACTTAATAAGTTCCCCTTTATACATACTTCTATCCTATTAGTTTCCGTTCCCCTAGAGAACCATGAGGTGTCAGTGGCAGACAGGGATGCTGTTTGGATCCTTTGGCAGTCCCCCATAGGTGAATCACAGAGGAGGCTTCTAGGATTTTAGAGCAAGTCCCTGCTATCTTCTTCCGATAACTACTCTCCTTTTGAGAGACAGCTCTTGGCCTGCTACTGGACTTTGGTGGAAACTGAACATTTGACTATGGGTCATCAAGTTACCATGTGACCTGAACTGCCTTTCATGAACTGGGTGCTTTCTGACTGATCTAGCCATATAATGGGTCATCCACAGCAGCATTCCATTATTAAATGGAAATGGTATATACTTTACAGTGCTAGAGCACATCCTAAAGGCACAAGTAAGTTACATGAGGAAGTGGCTCAAATGTCCACGGTCTCCACTTTTGCCACTCTGCCTTCTCTCCCCGAGACTGCACTGATGATCTCATGGGGAGCTCTCTATGATTAGTTGACACAGGAAGAGAAGACTAGGGCCTGGTTCTCAGATGGTTCTGCAGGACATGCAGGTATCACCCAAAAGGGCACAGCTGCAGCACTACAGTCCCTTTCTAGGACATCTTTGAAGGACAGTGGTGAAGGAAAATCTTCCCAGTGGGCAGAACTTCAAACAGTGCACCTGGCTGTGCACTTTGCATGGAAGGAGAAATGGCCACGCATGTAACTGTTTACTGATTTGTGAACTGTAGCCAATAGTTTGGCTGGATGGTCAGGGACTTGGAAGAGCATGATGGAAAAATTGGTGACAAAGAAATTTGAGGAAGAGGTATGTGGATGCACCTCTCTAAGTGGTCAAAGCCTGTGAAGATATTTGTATCCCATGTGAACGCTCAACAGATGACCTCAGTAGGGGAGGATTTTAATAATCAGTGATGAATAGGATGCCCAATTCTGTGAACTCCACTCAGCCTCTCTCCCCAGCCACCCCGTCATCACCCAATGGGCCCATGAACAAAGTGGCCATGGTCGCATGGATGGAGGATTACACATGGCCTCAGCAACAGGGACTTCCACTCACCGAGACCGACCTGGCTGCTGACACTACTGAGTGCCCAATTTGCCAGCAGCAGAGACCAACACTGAGCCCTCGATGTGGCACCATTCCTTGGGGTGATCAGCCAGGTACCTAGTGGCAGATTCATATGGGACCTCTTCCATCATGGAATGGGCAGAGGTTCGTCGTCACTGGAATAGACACTTACTCTGGATATAGGTTTGCCTATGCTGTCCTCAATGCTGCTGCCAAAACTACCATCCATGGACTCACAGAATGCCTTATCCATCATCATGGTATTCCACATAGCATGATCTCTGACCAATGCACTCATTTTATGGCTAAAGAAGTGTAGACAATGTGATCAGCCTCATGGAATTCACTGGTCTTACTGTGTTTCCCATCATCCTGAAGCAGCTGGATTGACAGAATGGTGGAATGGCCTTTCAAAGTCTCAATTACAATGCCAACTAGGTAGCAATACTTTGCAGGGCTTGGGAAGAGTTCTTCACAAGGCTGTGTATTATCTGAATCAGTGTCCAGTATATAGAGCCATGTTTGTACATGTATACCCTTGTACTAAGAAAATATCTTCATTTTATTTCCTTTTTCCTGTAACATAAGATTTATTGACTTCATATCAGCATTTAAGTGGTGTTAACTTTATGTAATAGCATTTGGATTGGGGATTGGTGCATTTCCAGTTACAAGAAAGACAGCTGTATTATATTAGGTATAATTATGACTTTATCATTTCTTTATCTGAAGATTATAATCTCAGGAGATTTGTATGGGTTCAAGTTGAAAAGGGGTGGACTTGGTTAATACTGGGTGTCAACTTGATTGGATTGAAGGATGCCAAGTGTTGATCCGGGTGTGTCTGTGAGGGTGTTGCCAAAGGAGATTAACATTTGAGTCAGTGGGCTGGGAAAGACAGACCCACCCTTAATTGGGTGGGCACCATCTAATCAGCAGGCAGTAAAAGCTGAAAAAGAGAGACTGCCTTAAGCTCCCAGCCAACATCTTTCTCCTGGGCTGGATACTTCCTGCCCTCGAACATCAGACTTCAAGTTCTTCAGCTTTGGGGCTCTGGCTTTCTTGCCCCTCAGCTTGCAGACAGCCTATTATGAAGCCTTATGATTGTGTGTTAATACTCCTTAATTAACTCCTCTTTATATGCACATCTATCCTATTAGCTCTATAGAACCCTGACTGATATAGGCAGTGAAGAATAGCTGATGTAGGCTGGGAAACTGGGATCTATGCTATGCAGTATCAAAATATTTGGCTAAACTGTTGCCTGAGATAAGTTAGAAGGCTGAAGACATACAATTGTGGTTCTAGGAAAACTGTTGAAAGAAGCCAAAATATTAGTATGTGTTGGCTACACAGACTGCTATTAGCAAAGTATTTTAGGAAAAAGATTAGCTCATATATGACTGACCAACTGGTAGCAGGGCTGGAAAGAGAGAACTCTTGAAGCTCACATAGCATTTGCTCTCCAGAGACTATTAAAACTTTCCAGGAAAAATAAGAATTTAGCCATGTGATAAAGGTCAGGTTAAATGCATTGTTTTCTCACAGAAGTTTATTGTTTTAAATGGTTTTTATATAGTGGCCACTAAATTTGAAGAAACAGCCATGAGGGAAAGGCAGCAAAATTATAAGGCAGACTTAAGAACTATGTCTAGGAAAAAATTGAGGGTATGGCTGAAGTCGTAATAAACTAACTAGAAGCAAATATTCCTGAAAATTTTAAAAGTTCTGTGCCAACAAAGAATGCATGAGTCTAGGCTGCAAAATCCAGAGACTAATGGGCAAGTGTTAACACTTAGACCACCAAAATTGAATTAATAACTAGTGAGCTATGAAAACTGGTCAGCTCTCAAAAGGGCAGAATCTCTGACATCCATTGCAAATAATGATGTTATGAAGGATTGAACAAGGAAAAACAACCTAGAGGTAAAACTTGGGGCCATGAAGAGCAAAGGGTAAAGAGAATTTCTCTATTAAAGGAGTGCCTAATTCATAATATATTATAGGGCTATTTTAATGCCTGATCAGCAGAATATGACAAAGGAGTAGTGACTACTATGAGATTTTTTTAACATATATTCTACCCTTCTACCACCATATTTGGTGTGGAGGATGGCAGAGGCAAACAACATGTCATTTTGGTTAGCAGGTCACCGGACAGATAGACAAACATCTGGTCTATGGAAGCAAATGTAAAAGCCCGAGAGATCATGGATTTTGAGCTGATGCAGTTACTTACTCAGAATCTAAAATTTTCCTCTTACTGATGGGATAGGTGCAGTTTTCATGTGGGAAGAAAAGTGCAATTTTCCCACTCAAAGAACTAAGAGTAAATTTGGTGGTCAGAGAAATAGACAGTAGAAGTAGCAATGTCTCCACTAACCTTGCTAGTCACTTGCAACTGGGAAGAAGCTACTCAGTCGAGAAGTACATTTATTTACCAATTTGGATGTGGTCATGTGATTAGTTGTCAACAAAGTTTGGTGAACAGAAATGATGTGAGCCATTTCCAGGCAAAGGATGTAATTAATTGGTTTACCTTTTTCCATTCAACTTCCCCTTGTACTTGTGGATGCCAAAATGATGAAAGGTAGAGCCACGATCCAGAAACCTGAGACTCTGAGTCACCTGAGGGAAGGAGTCACCTTGAATTGTGTGAGTTAAAAATAAACTTTCATTGCATTTGAAGTATTTACATCATTTTGTGTCTATTTGTTACCACAGTTTAGTATAATCTTCCACATTATAGTTATATTATTTAGGGATATTATTTACTTAGGGAAAAGCACAATGTTAACAAAATCTTTTTAAGTATTCTTGTAAGAAGAAAAATATAGATATTGAATACACTGCAATATATGATACATATCTAACACATTTTTGCATTTGAAAGGGGAAGTGAAAATTCCTTTCATGATTTAATATTGACATACTAAGATTCTGTAATATTATGTTCTGTGATAACTGATTTTTACACAGTTATTTTATTTGAATATTAAAATATTAATGAGAATGACTGTAGATATAAAAAGTCAATATGAAATTCTACCACCATGGTTATGTGTAACTTTTTCTATTATTTTAAATGTTATGTTAAGCATTATGATTTATGGATCAATTTTCACACATAAAATTCTATTACCCTGGTAATTATGTCATTTCAAGTCTAAAATCATGTTTCATTTTCATTTTGTGACTCATTCTATTAAACTCTGACTTGATACAAAATCTTCATGTTCTCAAATACACTTGCAGAGAGTTCTTACAAATTCATGGCTTATCAAAGCAGGTTAATATGAAAATAGCTAATGTGTTCTACAAACTCAATATTTAAATGTGAGAATATACCCAATGTGTTACTTTTCACAGTATCACCAAATTACAATGAATTTTTCTCATGTAAACCTGCAAACTATATAACAATTTTATATAATATGAATTTAGATAGTATGACTCTAGATACTATATATTTCAGCTTTCTAAAATGTACATTTTAGACTCCCTCATAGCTTTGGTTTTGGACATATTTAGAATCATAATGAGAAAGAAGCCACCTTCCTATGATATTGGACAAATGTTTTCAATGTTCTAACTTCAAGTTCTACTCTCTAGTCACCAACTTTGCACGGTAGCAAAAACATGTTTGTGAGAGGTAGTATGAACTTAGGTTCTTCCAGATATCCCTACAATTTTTGAAGTACCTAATTCCCTGAATTAAGTTTCATTCTATTTGAAGCATCTAAAGTGGCTCTTTTTTCCTGTACTGAACATTGAGTGACTCACTAATAATGAGTGATTAATAAGCTCTTTGAGCTCCACTGATCATAGTTCAACTGAGAAACAGTTGAGGACTATGGCCAAGTTTACACTTTCCAAAATAGTAAAAGGAAAAAAAATTATACAAAAATAAAAAAATGAAGAAACGAAAAACTATAAAATGAAATGGCAGAATAACAAGGGTAAATACAATAAAGTGGAATGGCCTGATTGTATTTATTAAAATAAAAAAATAAGGAAGTACATCTTTCTCTCTTTTCCTTTAGAAATCCCACTAAAATAAGAATTGTGCTCAAAGTAGAATTTAAAAAGAGAATAAACCTGGAAAAGCAAAAATAATGAGAGGGGTTTCTGAATAAATAAGAGATGTCAACAAATATGTGGAAGTCATAAAGCGTAAAGCTGTGAGTGGACAAATGAAGCAAGCAGAGATAACCACATCTTAGAATATCAGTGCTACAGAGCCAGTGCAAGCCTCTCTCCCTAGTGGGATTTCTGAAGCTTGGAGCTCACAGTTGGCAAGAAAAGGAGAGAAAAAGACCGAGAAGTGAGGTTAAAACAGATTTTTAGCACATGTTCTGCAAACATGTTTGAGTACAGTTTGTTTGTTAGAATATTCTTTATATCTTCCAGAATGTTTAAAACAGTCCAACATTTTTTAAATTTAATGCCAAACGCTGGAAAAGGCAGAGAGAAAATGGTAAATGTATGTGAACCACATAGTCCACATCAGGAATTAATAACTATTTTGCAGTTTTCTAAAGTAAATAATACAGAATTATAGGGGTTTCCATATGAGAACAGAGACTTAGAGGGAGATTCTGGGCTTAGAGGGAGATTCACTTTTCTGGCATAGTCTGAGTTGTCTGCCATGTGTAAGTTTTATAACCTTGGGGATGGAGTTGGTGAATGCCTTCAAAGGCAACAACAAATCAAGAGTTGGAAGATATATATTTTTTAAAAAAGAGAGTTCCTATAATTTATAATTTTATGAATGGCTCTATCTTCCTTCTTAGCATGTCTAGTTCTGATGGATCTATGTGTTATTCTTGTACCTTCCTATCCAGTGCCTCTAGGCATTTTGGCATCAATAAGCAGGTATGGCTCCTGCTGCCATCCTCAGAGAAGAAACAAGCTTAGGACCAATTACTAACAAATGTTTACAAATACCTACTGGCAATTGTGACATAGGCTTTGCCATGTATTTCATTATGACCCTAACACTTGCAGACAAAACCTTTTTCATAGTTAATCAATTTTCACATATAAAATTCATGTCCTTTTATGTAAACATTGGGAAACTTAGGCACTAATTTTTAGATGCAATTAATATGCAAAAGTAGAAGCACTTTCAGCAGCATAAAGAATTCTGAAAATCCATTCCTCCATAAGAGCTGAGAAATGTTCAAAATCACTATTTTTATACTCTGGAAATTAACCAAAGGCTTGCAATTATCAGTAGACTGTTAATAAAAAAAAGAAAGGAAAAAAAAAAGAATCTCAGTAAGTGTGGTATTTCTAATTTCCCTTATTCCCTTTCCTGGTTCTCTGTACCTTGGCAATAGCCTTGAAAAACAGCAGCCTTACAACCATGGTAGCTGTAAGATCCAGCAGTCTAACAACTACTGAAGGGGCTTATCTTTACATGAAGTAAGTCAGAGCTGACTCACTAGGAAAATCTCTTTCCCAGGGCATTTGTCAAAAATTTCACAGGTAATTATATATCATTTCAGCTGCCTGAGGTGTTAACATCATTTAGGGTAAACAAGAATCTGGCCAAAAAATAAGAAAATTTGGAAATAATATGTCCACTGAGCTGTGAAGCTCTGTTACATTCTTAGGATTCTGAAGACCATATACATGTACAGGGCTGTACAATACTCAGAAAAGAACTGAGAAAGTTCTAACCTCTCATTTCTAGTTAATTTAGATGCTTTATTCAAGTAGGAAATAATGGCTGAAGCACAAATGTAAACTCGCAGAACATTAAAGACATGCCCAACACACAAACAGAGCCCCTCAGGAGAGGTTAGGAGACTAGTTGGCTCAAAAAAATCTAAGGAAATAAATCACTAGCTGATCATAAATTATTTTTTAAAAAGAACCAATAGAAATTCTAGAGTTGACAAATAAATTTTAAAAAACAATTTTACTACAGGGTCTTTACAGTGCATTTAAGTTAGCAAAAGAAGAACTAATAACCTTGAAAACACATCCATTGAGATCATCCTGTCAGAGGAAAAGAAAAAAATAAAAAGACAGGTCTAGGATAAGAGTCAGGAGGAAAGCACAAAGAGAAAGAAATTATTTTTAAAAAATTGAAAAATACAGGCAAAGACTTTGAAACTTTGATATAAAAAACACTAATTCACACATCCAAGAAGATCAACAACTTCTAAGTAGGATTAACTCAGAGAAATCCAAGTGTAGACACATTATAATCAGAGTGGCAATAGCTGAAAATCAAGTGTGGAAAGAAGCAAGAAGAGTCTTATACAAGGGAATTTCAACAAAATTAATAGGTGACTTTTCAACAGACATTATGGAGGCTAGAAGGCAGTACAGCAATGTATTCAAAGTACTTAATCTTAAAAGAATGTTAACCAAGAATTGAATATCTAGCAAAACTAACCTTCAAAAATTAAGGAGAAATTAAGATACCCCCAGTCCAAAAAAAATAAAGGAAATTTGTCACAAAAGACCTATACTACAGTAAATACTCAAGAGACCCCTTCAGAATCAAATGAAAAGAAGTTATACAGTAATTGAAATCAACATGAACATTTTTCAGGACTAGAAATAAGCACCTGCAAAAGCTTTACCAGGCAGGTCTCACAGGGAAATCTACCGTCCCCACACCAAAGTTAATATACAGACAGTGCATTGGAGTCTCTGACAAACGTTGCAGCCAAGAACTCAGGGCTCCTCTGGCAGTCATGCTCTTAGGTACATTTCATTTACAGCCAAAAGACCTCTACTGGGAAGCCTGCTTATTGAGAAGCCTCAACTGAGATATTCCTCAGGCACTTCTCTCTCTCTTTCTCTCTCTCTCTCTCTCTCTCTCTCTCTCTCTATATATATATATATATATATATGTGTGTGTGTGTGTGTGTGTGTGTGTGTGTGTGTGTGTGTTTGTATATATTCTCTATATATGTATTTAAAAATATATATATACTCTATATATACATATATAAACACACATATACATATATATACATATACATATGTATATATACACATATACATATATATCTTGGGATATATATGTATATATCCCAAGACCAAAAAAAATAAATATATATGTATATATCCCAAGACCAAAAAAAAATATATATATGTATATATCCCAAGACCAAAAAAATGAATCAAATGAAAGAAGACTAGTCAACAACTCAAATCCACATGAACTTAGAGTCCAGCTCCAAGCCAAAATTGTATATGTGATTTTTTAGGCCTGAAAATAGGCACCTGCATGTGTGTGTGTGTGTGTGTGTAACTAGCAGATATAAATCCAACTTTATCTATTTCATTAAGTAAAAGAATACAAAACACTCTGAGCAAGTGGCAGAGATTGGCAGAATGAATTAAAAATATGATCCAACTATATGTTGTCTATAAGAAATACACTTAAGATTCAAAAATAGGTAGGTGGAAAGTTAAAAAGGTGAAAAAATTATATCATGAAAATAGAAACCAAAAGAGAACTGAAATGGTGATACTAATGTCAAGCAAAGTAGACTTTAAAAAATAATATTATGAGAAAAAAAAGAAGTATGTTTTAGAATAATAAAAGGGTCAATCCTTCAGGAAGACATAACAATTATAAACACATATGCATCTAACAACAGAGTCCCAAAGTACATGGAAGCAAATTGACAATACTACCTAGCCAAGTCAACAAGAATATATATATACCTGAGATATATCATAATATATTTTTCCCAGAAGAAGCAATGTAAAATAATGTTATATTTTTATCCTATGAAAAATGCGAGGACACTGGGGCACATGTACAACATGATTAAATAGGAGAAATTCAGGACCAAGCAAATAGACACATAAAATAGGTCATCAGTAGTCAGGATGTCTTAGAGATTCATTTATTTGTCCATTATACTCAAACACTGATTTGACAACTTTTTTTTTTGTCCTTTGATAAAGTTTTTATTATTTCTTATATGTATAGAATTTATGATGGGGAAAAATTGATACAGATTCCTTTGCATTATGTAATTTATTTTATATATGTATATTATAATTTTAATTTTATTTTATTTATTTATTTTTTCCTCTTTGTAGTGAGGTTTTATTTTTTTATTTTTTTTTCCCCCATTTATTTATTTTATTGCATTTTAGGTTTTGGGGTACATGTGAAGAACATGGTTTTACAAGCATTCTGCTAAATAAAGACTGAGTATTGAGTTCTGAAAAAACAGACATGGCCCTAAGCTCATGGCATTCTGATTTGTTTTTAACTATTGTGTTTTAACCACTGTCTTGGTCTGAATGTCTTTGTTACCTCTAAAGATGTACATTGAAACTTAGCTTCCAATCCAACAGTATTGAGAGATGGAGCTCAATAGAAGGTGTTTCAATCAGAATGAGTCTGCCCTCATGAATTAAATAACGCTGCTATTGAAAGGACTTGTGAAAGTGCATTCTGCCTCTTTTGCTATTTTGCCATGTGTAGAACAGCATTTGCACCCTTTTTATGCCCTTCTCCTTCTGCCATGAAAAGTCACAGCAAGAAGTCTCTCACAACACACCTGTGACTTGATCTTGGACTTCCCAACCTCCCGAAATGTGAGAAATAAATTTCTGTTTTTTATAAATTACCAAGTCATAGGTATTTTGTTATAACAGCACCAAATGGACTTAGATAATCACATATTACCATAATAAGCTACACTGACTTTTTAAAACTAAAATTCTTATTTTTAAAAAATTATAGATTCACTGCAGTTGAAAATAATAACAGAAACACTCCATGTACCCTTTGTCCATATTCCTGTAACAACAATATCTTGCAAAACTGTAGTTTAATATCATAACCAGAATTTGGCATTGACACAATTAAGATAACAAATATTTTCTTTACCACAACAATTTCTGATGGTGCCTCTTTATAACCACACCCACTTATCACTGTCATTTTGCAACTCATGACAATCACTAATGTGTTCTCTGTTGTTATACATTTTACTATTTCAAAAATATTATATGAGTGCACCACATTTGTATGTAGTCATTTTGGATTAATTTTGTATATATGGAGATTCTCTTATAAATAAAAATTTCCTTTTTTCTTGCTACTTTCAAAATTCTTTGTTTTTGACTTCTTACAATCTGATTGTTATGTGTCTCAGTATGGACAGTTTGGTTTCATCTATTTAGGGTCTTCTTATAGCCCTGGATAAAGATGATCATTTTCTTCCTCAGATTTGAGGAGTTTTTAGCCACTACTTTGAATAGGCTTTCTGATCTTCTTTTTCTCTGAGGACTTTCCTACTGCATACATTTAGATGATGTTCCTTAAATCTTTCAAACTTGTTTCACTATATTTCATTGTTTTATTTTTGTTCCTCTATTAATATCCAATTATCTATCCTCAAATTTGCTGAACCTTTGATATAGTCTGTTTTTGAACCACTCTAGTGAAGTTTTTCATTCATTTATTATATTCTTAAATGTCATGATTTCTATTGGAACTCTTTTATTTTATACCCCTTTAATGAAATTTTCACTTTATTAATACATTGTTCTCTCAATCTCAGTGGACATCTTTATTACTGTTTTTTTAGATTAATTCTATGTCAGGTAAATTATATAACTACATTTCATTAGGGTCAGTTTCTACAACATATCTTGTTCCCTTGTTCTTTCTCTCTCTTTCTTTCTTTCTTTCTTTCTTTCTTTCTTTCTTTCTTTCTTTCTTTCTTTCTGAGTATCATTTGACTAGTTATTTGTTTTAAGTGACTCTCTGTGTTGGCGTCTGTGCATTAGACACAGCAGACAACTGTTCCAGTCTTACAGACTGACCTCGTTCTGAAGAAGACACTTATAAATGTGCATAACCAGAGATTCTGGGAGTCCCTACCTATTCTTTCCCTCCACAGGAAGAGACAGGCAGCTGTGGTTATTTTCAGCTCACTCTGTGCCGAGCCAGGGAGAAGCTATAGTATCTATCAGCCCAAGCCACTGTCCTCCATTCTTCCCAAGGCAAGTTGATTTTGCTGGCCTCAGCAGAGCTTTAATACTAGCTAGGCAGATGCTAATTCTTTGGCAATCCCTGGAGACTCTGAGGTACTGAGCACATGGATGAACTCTTTCTCTCTCCATATGGAAGCTGAGAGAGCTGAGATTACATTTTTGCCTTTTGCTCTATGCTGAGAAGTGGAGATGGGATCAATGGTGTCTACCATCCAAAACCACTGCCTCTTTTCTCCCCCAAATGGATAGACTGCATAGAACCTGTCAGAGCTTCAAAACTGGGAATACATAAGTCAGTTCTCTGGGGAATCCACTCAAAACAGTTGGGGTGTTGAACACTTGAATCAACACCTTCCTTCCCTAAGATGAATCTGGAAGCTAAAGTGTCTCTTCTTGATTGTGTGATGCTACAGTGGGGTCACGGTCTCCAGTGAAACAATGTCCCAGATATCCCTACCAGCTTTGGTAACTCTGGTTTGACATTCTCCCAAGGTGCAGGAGCCTTTTAATTAGTTTTGGATTTCTCACAAAGGAAATTAACCTGTGAATTGTTGCCAAATCAGTGTTTGTGGAAGAAAGGAGAGTCTAGGGCTGAGTTTAATATTGAGGTGGAGGAAGAAAGGATGGTTGAGATTGAAGAACCACCTATTAGGCAGTATGCTTATTACCTGGATGATGAAATAATCTGCACACCAAGACCCTGTGATACGCAATTTACCAACAGAACAAACCTGCACATGTTCCCCTGAGCCTAAAAGAAATATTACTGGGATTTTGGTAGAAATCTTATTTAAGCTGTCTGTCAATATGGGGAGAACTGGTATCTTCACTAGGAGTCTTCCAATCCACAAACACATGAGCCTATGAATCCATTAAACAGAATATGTCTCTCCATTTATTTAGATATTCACTGATTTCTTTCATCAGCGTTTTCTATTTTTTAGCATATAAGACCTATAGATGTTTTGTTCAACTTATAAATAAGTATTTCATTTCATTTTTTGAGATTTTAATCCATGTTTTTATTGCTAATATGCAGAAATACAATTAATTTCTGTCTTTTTAAAGTCTATGACTTTGAACTCCTTTTTAGTTCTATGAGTTTTTGGTCTTTTTTATAGGGTGGGGGAAGATTACTTGGGATTTTCCATGTAGACCCTGACCATCATGTAATTCGCAAATAAGGACCATTTTGTTTATTCTTTTCCTATCTGCATGCCTATTATTTTCTTTGCTTGTTTTACTGTGTTAACTAGATTTTCCAGCACTATGTGGGATACTGTTGGTGAAAATGAACATCCTTGTCAGTTTCTAATTTTAGGTGTAAAAAATGTAGTATTTTGCTGTTAAATATGATATTATATATAAGCTATTAGTAGATATTCTTTAGCAAGTGTAGAGTTTCCCTCTACTGTTATGTTTCCAAAAGTTATTATGAGTGGGTGTTCTCCAACTAATCAAAAAAAATACATTTATGTAATTTTGAAAATATGGAAATATGCGAAGTCAAAGTCAATCTCAAAACTTCTTTGTGGAGATGGTAAGTAAAATTAAAGGATTAAAAACCCATTACTTTGCTACAAATCTACTTAAAATTTCTTAATCATTGCTGTTTCTGAGCTCCTTTGAATAATCTGTTAATGTGTGGTGCCCTGGCTCATGGCAAAGGCATGACTTAAATTACATGCAAAAAGACCTTAAAAGTATTTATTCAGCGAATAGATACTCCCTTTGTAATGAGAAACAGGTTTAATACAATGATGACTTGTTTCCAAACAATAATCTGAATATCAGAAATTGAAGCTTAAGTTACTCCTACATTTTATTCCTAAAATGGATGTTTTTTGGTTTTTTTTTTTTAGAAGAAACTAGAACATATTAATATGTAACTTCACACCCAAAGAAATGCGAAGCTACTTTCCTGACAAACAATGTCCACTAATTAAAAATGACTGTGTTGGCACTTTAAAAGTATCTCTTTGCAGATTGAACACTTGATTTGGGTAAGAGCTTGGCAAACCAAAAGCATATGGCCATTCTCTTTTTCAAGGTTGTACCCATAAATGTCATCAGAATTTCAAAATTATGAAGAAGGTCTCTAAGTAGAGAAAATGAGATGCCACTTTTCTGTTTTCTAAACCACAGAGATTCAAGGGAGGGGCCCTGGGGCACACACTCAGGGGCCAGTAAGTGATATAGAGGCCTGAAAAACAGAGCCAAATTCTATACAATAAAGACCAAATATCAAAAACAGTTTACAATACCAAAACAGGTTACATCTAATGTCAAGAAATGCTTTCAGTAATACTGGTCACTTTTTATTCCACTAATCATAATTCGTAAGACTGAACTAAAGCAGAAACTCCTGCATTTAATTTGTCCCCAGAGCAATATTATGTGCTTTCAAAACCATAGCTATAAGAAGAGGAAATTCATTTGATGTTTCCATTAGTTTATTATTCAAGTTCGTCCATTACTAACCACTTTACATTTTTAAATACCAGCATGTCTTAATAGTAGGAGCACTGGACTAAGAGTAACAAGCTACACATCTGAGGTCTTACTACCACTGACATCACAATGCATTACATTTTTTTTTTGAGTCTCACTTTCCTTATTGGTAAATTAAAACAGTAAAAATAGCTGCTCTGAGTGCCTCACAGGGTAGCTCTAAGGAACAAAAGAAACAAAATATTTAGAAAGAAGAATTCATACCAAAGTGGTAATGAAACCCTTAAACAGCAAAACTCCAAGTGGACATAGCTGGATACTGAACTAGCACAAAAGAGCAAGAGGATACATTTGTTAATGCACATGAAGGGGAATAATATGTGAAACGATATCTTTATTATAGGTAAATTTCCTCAAGAAGCATTCAACTTGGATGATGTTCTTATTAAAACACCCAGGATCATTTTGGTATGTGCATGTGCATCCATTCACACATACATACACACACATACAAACACAGATACACACACACATTGGCCTGCATTTATTGAATACTAATTAAATACTAATTTAATGTTTGCTCTGTGTTTGTCACTGTGCTCAGAACTAGAGATAGAGGAGTAAGTAATTCAGAAACAATCCCTCCTTTCACAGAGCATATGTTTTGGTAAGGAAGATTACAATATCCTTTTCAAGCGTGCAATGACAACATGTATGTTGTAGAAATGGAAACTATGGGGGTATAAATATTATTTAGACATGAACATATTTTTGTCTACATACACTAATATTTTAAACTTCTATGCCCCATTTCCATACTACTAGAAAATGTTTAATATTAATTAACTTGATATTTCAGTGTTTGAGCTCCAAGATATCCAGGAGAAAATGTGTCTCAGCTAGAAAAGGAAAGAGTTTTACCCAAAGACAGCCAAAAGGACTTTGTGTTCTCTTCTGGTGAGATAGCTAGTTAGTATCTGTTCAGTTACAAGGCAGAAACTTGATTTTGCTATGTCATTATGAATGTCAGGTTGACAAAGCGCAGACTGTGGCAGCTTCTATAAAATGTCAATTTAGTTAAGCTAAAACTAGGTCTTCCATAATTCTGTTTCCTATGTATTTCTGTGTTAGGGTGAGCCAAAAGAGAAACTGCACAAGATTGGAATGACAAATATGAAACAATGGCTATAATCTCTAAAGGTCATTGTAGGGTACCAGGTTCCCCTGTAGCTCACACACATTGTTATATTGACCTGCTAGGTATGCGGAAGCAGCCAGACCTACAGCTCTTTCAGATCCTGCTAGAGCTTCAGGTTTAATTGTTGCTCCCAGGTACAGAATAGCTAGCTGTTCCTAACACAGAACACTCACATCATAAAGATTGGAGGAGGTAGGATTCAGACACTGTTTCCAGTTTTTCCTTATGGATTCCAGTTTGTCCTTGCTGTGTCTCCTACTCCACGCCTAACATTTTTTATGAACTACCAGCCTTGACTATCTATAGCAACTTCAGACCCACTGCCAGATGCAGTGACAACAGCCTTCCATGGACTTCTTTACCAGCTCCCAGAATAATATATGTTTTGATTTCAGAAATGCTCTTTCTTCTATGGTGGCTATGCTTCGCTGATTGACATCAGAAAGCCACCAGTTCAGCTAAATTAGAAGGACATAGACTTTAGTACGAAGGTCTCCAGGCAAAAGAACAGGAGATTTGAGATTACGTGCAGATAAAGAATAGGTTTACATGACAGAAAGAAGATTTAAAATCAAGGATATGATCAAACCTGAAAGAAAAATAAAAGAAATCAATCATGAACTCCAAGTAAAACAAACATCTGCATAAGCAATTATGGTCCACATATCAAGTTACTCCTCCAAATTAGAACAGGAAGCCGGTAACCTTTTAGAGGAAAAATGGACTGGATTTTAGGCAACAGAATGAGTAAAAAGAGATGATATTGGGGACACAACAAAGAAAACATATGTTTCCTTTTCTAACAAGAAAAACAAATCAAAATAAAAGCACTTAGAAACTCTAGAAAGAACCAAGAAAAAAAACAGCCATGGTAAAAACATGAAGGAATTTAAAATGGGTCAAGATTTTAAGAACATGGAGGAGAGTAAGGAAGGATAATGGATTTGATCATTGTCCAATGAATGTCAATGGGGTTGTCTCAGTGGTGCTATGGAACAGAAGATATAATTCCATCATCCACTGGACACTGTTGTGTAAATAAATTACCAACTTAATTGTAATTTATTGTTTTCAAGTTTTAGACTCACACTGCATAATGTCTATAAGACCATATTATTAACACTAAACAGAATATTAGTGGAATCAACACAGAGCAAATAACTGAGTAGAGTTGTAGAAAAAAGAACAAGGACATCATGTGATGTGCTTCACTTGCTACAAACTTAAGAAAAAAATCATCTCAATAAAATATAACTTGATGCTTTGCTGAGTTAAGTATGAGCTAGAGTTAGGAAAATCATACTGTTTAATTATACTGTAAACCATAAAAACAATTTAGCATACAGCATAAAACATTGCTTTTCTATGTTTCTTGAAAACCTGTATTTCTCTGAACCTGACTCAGATTATCTTATTAACTGAATGATTGTGTTCCTCCCAAAATTTCTGTGTTGAAGCTCTAATCCCTAGTATGGCTGTATTTAGAGATGGAGTCTCTAAAGAAATAATTAGGGTTAAATGAGGTCAGAAGGGTGGGTCCCTAATCCAATATGGCTGACTTTCTTATGAGAAGAGATGTTAGGGAGCTCTCCATGCACCAAGGAAAAGCCATGTGAGGACACAGAAAGAAGGGGCCATCTAGAAACCAGAAAAAGACCCTTTCCATAACCTCTCTGTAGGACTCCTAGTCTCCAGAACAATGAAAAAATACATTTTTGTCGTTTGAGCCATCTAGTCTACAGTATTTTGTTATGGCAGCCAAGGTGACTAAGCCAGAGACCAATGGTGGGGTTAAAGAAGAGGTGAGGAGAAGCTAAATTCCTCATGTTTCTAGTTCAATCGTATTAGCTTCATATGTATTTGTTTTATATTGCTGTTTATTGTATTTGATATCAGATTTTCCCTGATGAAAGAAAAAGTTTTAAACTATCATCTATCACCCCTGAAGAAATAGAGTGTCAAAAGCATCTAATGCTGAATAACTTATGTTTCCTACTCAAATATTACTGATTTTCCTTCATGCCACCATTTTTATGCATTGTTTGACATTTTATTTTAAAATACATTTTAAATTGCAGGAAGTTTTTTAAATAGTTACGTAAAACTCACTTACACTCATAGCTATGTTAAACAACTATCAACATTTTGCCAAAATTTCTCACACATACTCTATTTCTCTCCCTCTTCCCTCTATCACTACACATATGAAATAATATAGACCTAGAAATCTAAACCTTTGAGATCAAATGTAGCTATCATACTTCCTTATCTCCTAAATACTTTAACAGGTATTACACCAAAACAAAGACATTCTCTCTTGAATTACCTTCACAACATTTTTTGAGCTTTCTTTTCTTTTTTTCTTTCTGTACTTCTTGCCCATATTTATCTTGATTACATTTGGTTATTTTTTTTCATATTCATAATTAGATACCAGTATTCTGAATTAGATAAGCTAGATAGAATAGAGAAGGACTGGGTTTTTTTTTTTTTTTTTAGAAGCATACTGAAATAGTTAATTTTATTTGTTCAAGAACTCATATTGCAAGCATTAAACCAGGCATAGGCTTTGATTCTGTGAGCCCAAATTCACGTATTGAAGAAGATCAGAGCAAACTGTGATCCATGCACATGAATGAAAACTAAAGGGTCAAAGTTAATCACATTGTAGTTTTTAAATTTCTACAGCCTCGCTCAGTAGTCACAGGTCTTTCAGGTCTTTCTGGATGTCCCACAGGGTATCTGCACTTTTCTTGAGCTGAGCAACCTCATCAACCTTTAGCTTCTGATTGATAATGCAGATTAATCCCCGGGCATTGAGGATACATGGAAGGCTCAGGAAGACTTCCCTCTCGATGCCATACATCCCCTTGACCATTGTTGGCACAAGATGAATCTTGGGTAGATTTTTCAACATGGATTCAGTAAGATCAGCCACACTTAATCCAACAGTCCAGTTGGTATATCCTTTTAGCTTGATGACTTCATAGGCACTTTCAGCCACCATCTTATGCACTTCCTTCCAATTTTCACTATCATTGTCAGTTCCCATTTCTGGATTCCATTCCTGTAGAGAAACACCTGCCACATTAACGCCACTCCACACAGCCACACTTGAGTCTCCACGTTCTCCCAAAATCCATCCGTGGCAGCTGCTGGGAGGAATGTCAAGTTTTTCGGCCCTAAGGTAGCGAAATCTATCAGAATACGTATTATATCCACTTTTAATCACATGGTGTTTGGGTAATCCACTTAGTTTCCAGGTTACATATATAAGAATGTCCACTGGTTGGAAACTACAATTATGATGCAATCAGGACTGTACTTGATGATCTTAGTAATACTGAATTTGAAGACATTAACGTTTCTCTGCACCGCATTGAAACGACTCTCCTCTTCTTGCTGATGTACTCCTGCAGTTGCCACTACAATCTTAGAATTGGCAGTCACAGAATAATCTCTATCTGCCACAATTTTAGGCATCTGAAGAAATAAGCTCCCATGCTGCATATCCATCATTCGTCCTTTCAGTTTATCTTCCAAAACATCTGTAAGAGCAAGTTCATCAGCCAGAGACTTTCCCAGAATGCTGATAGCACATGCCATTCCAACTTGTCCAACACCTGGTACAGTGATATTATTGTTTGGGACTGTTGCCTCTTCTTCCACAACTGGTGCAATGAGATTTTCCTTAAGAGTTGCCATTTTGCACAGGAGAGAAGGCTCTAGAGACTGCTGTAACAGTTGTGCTGAGAAGACGATGCCAGCTGCGTGTGTCTCCTCTGGTGCCAGCTCTGCTGAGAAGGACCAGTGTTCCCAGAAGAAACTGTTGAATTCAGTTGCCATGGTGGGATTATGAAAACGGTTTTGACATAAATTCAAGCAGAAATAAACATGCATGATCTTCTCCATTTAGAATTGCACAAAAAGCTGTGTATAATGTCTGCTTTGAGGTGAAACAATAGTCTTGTGCATTGTCATGTCAGACACAAGTAACTATTCTATTTTGTTTTCCTTGTTTTGCCTTCTAGTCCCTCATGAAAGACATCCAAAAACTGATCTTCACTGAAAAACAACACTAAAATCAAGCAGAAGATTGCTTTTGGCAAAACACACTGAGCTGATAAAACACTAATTAGTATATTTGAGTTCAGGCCTCAGGACATTTTCTTCAAATGTTTTCATTTTTATTCATAATTTATAATGTACCTCTCTTTTATTTTGAAATATATGCTTGTTTTGGAGGAAAACTCTGGCAATATACCAAGGAATAAGTTATATCTAAATGATTTAAAGAGTGTTTGCTAAGGATCTTTGGTGACTATTTTTCTTCCTTAGAACTATAAAATCTAACAAACATAATTCATGAAGATGTTTAGTCATAAACAGAGATGTTATAGTTTTGAACCAGATTAAATTTTGAAAGTACCTTCATATATCTTGAGATTTTTTGGTAATTATAAATCAAAATAAAACATCCATAAAACTTAAAATTCTGTTTATTTCATCTCTTAAATGTCTGTGGTCTACTAAACTGTTATGGGTATTTGTACACCAACTGTACACACATTTACTCATGGATAAAATGGGAAGCTGAGAATTTTTGAGTTGCACAATTAGGATGTAAGGAGAGTCTTCAAATACTTTGTTATAGTCCAGAGACTGAAGAATGCATACTATCTCAAAGAGAAAGAAGAAATAAGGCTCATTTATCTTTCAAACTAAATTGACAGGCTACTAGTGTAAGTCAAATTGTGTCATGTTAATTATTGATTTGTAGGATAGTAGAGATTCTGTTAGAAAACTTAATGTGAGGACATGATACTCTTACTCATGCCTGCAGTAATGTTGGTGTTACCCTGGCCAACTCTTTCTTTTCTCATCATAAATCATTTCCCATCAGCCACTGATGAGAAATTCTGCTAATGAAGACATATTCCTTTGTATAAAACCCACACATGAATGAGATCATCACTTTTATGAAATCAGTATTAGTGACCACAGAAGAGGCTTGCAATAAATGTTGTTTAAATGTTTCTGAATATAGAAAAAGACAAAAGTCAGTATGGGCTTCTGAGCTTCATGATTGGCGTTTCTGCTTTGTAAAATTATTATTGTAAAGCTACCCTAACATAAAGGGAATACAAAAAATAGCACATTGCATAGAACATGGTATACCCTCAATAAATTGAGCTCCTTTTCCCTTCACACATGTCCTTTACATCTCCCACACCAAAGTGGCCAAATGGGACATTGTTCTATATAAATACATAACCTCTTATACATACAAAAGAAATGAGCCTGGGATGGTGGCTCACACCTGTAATCCCAGAGATTTGGAAGGCCAAGACTGAAAAATCCCTTGAGCCCAGGAGTTTGAGACTAGACTGGGAAACATAGGAAGTCCCCATCTTCTCTCTTAAAAAAATCAAAAATCAGTCAGGCATGGTGCTATTACCTGTGGTTGCAGCGACGCAGATGGCTGAGGTAGGAGGATTGCTTAAGCCCAGACTGAGGCTCAAGTGAACTGTCATAGCACCACTGCACTCCAGCCTGAGTGACAGAGCAAGAACTCATCTCAAAAGAGAGAAAAAAAAATCAGCTGCCACTTTTCTACATATGACAGTCCACATACAGTTCTCATATATTGATTACTCTAAATCTAGCTTTCAGATATTCTGACTTTGTTGTTGAATATAAGTTGTGCATTGGCAAATCTAAGTCCATTTTTCAAAGTACATATGGTTTTTTTTTTTTTTAAGACAATACCTGATTATTGACAAATTCGAGCAAACCCATTATTTCTCTCTCATGTGGCTGAGGATGAGGGGCTGGGATTGGGGAGTGGAATTCCTCCTACACCAGAGCATCTGACAGTATTTTTGAACAAAGACCAATGTCAAATGCAAGGACGTTTCTCTCCACGTGGTCTATAAAGGACCCACCAACGCACCTGAAATTCTCTTGCTCGTGTGGGACACTAAGAGCTGCTGTCCTCTTTCCTACTTTAAAATCCCCTCAACCTGTTTCCTCTGGGATAAAGGTGGAACTGCCATAAAGGTAAAAATCAAAGAAGCTGTCAAAAGTAATCTCCTCTTCATGTAAGAAAGTGATCAAAACAGGCCCAAATTCACTAATCAGGCTGCAGGGTAGAGGTGGATACATATGCTGTCTTTCTGTTATCCTGCTCTGTGTAAAGTAGGTAACCTGTTGCTGAAGGTAAGACATTTGGAGCTGCCCGCATCACTACCTCTGCCCATTGGAGAGGCTGGAGCTCAAGGGAGCAGCTCTTCACTGAGAAAGAGTAAATATCCCACTGGATTTCCCCAGTAATCAGTGATTGGTATGTTGATCCTCTCCGCTGAAGCTGACTCCTGGTACACCCAGGGGCTCTCATTCACCCCATGGACAGTCCAGTCCCAAAGGACACTACCTTCTTCCACTCCAAAATTAAGAATGTAATAGTATTTTTCAGATCTCAGAAATTTAACCCTCTTTGGAGTCTCTAAGTCTATTGTTCTACTTACAGACACTACACTTCTAATTAAATTTTTATAAACACCCACTGTTAATTGAAAGAGGGGCTGTCTATAGCTGTTTAATCATTCACCAATTTTTTGGAATTCTGTCAGTCCTAAAGCTTCCAACAATCTCTGCTACAATATAAAAATATTTAATTATTTTGCAGGTGGTAGTGTCTAATAAATAACCTAATTAATTTAGCACTTTGAGATAAATTCAATAAAATATTATTGTGTTATATCCACTAGAATAATTTTATTATAGTTACATTAATTCCTAAATACTGGCCTTTCGAAGGCATATGATGCTTACATCGTATTTTGTTGCTATCTCTTCTATAACTATACGGTGTTTTAACATATTTGTCTGATAAATAAAGTTTAATTTTTTTAGATGAGAAAATCTGATATCAACACACATTCTAGCCTTTGGCTGAAATTTCACCTAAAACAATATGTTAAAATGATATCTGCTGAGTGTATCCTTTCTAAATTTGAATATTAAAACCACCATTGCAACTTGTTAAAATGTGAAAGTCGCTGTTAAATTATAGAAAGAATTCATTAAACGATGCTATAGTCACTTACTAAAGACATTTTTAATTAAGTCAATCAATATTTTCACTTATCTTTATGAGAGTTCCAAAAAGCTAGCATAATGAGCTTTTCGCAATATATTGTTTCATTATGTATAATATCACCTTAATGTTCGTGGAAATTTAGTGTTTCAACAATTTTCTTACTATGTGTTGCTCTTTAGAAATTTTTCTAAATGTTATTTGAATATCAGTGATTTTAAAAGAACAATTCTGCCACCTTGTGTTCTGCAAAACCAGGATAGCCGCTTGCTTCTGGGAAACCGCGAGTACTTTTTTATCAAACTTGGAAGTTGTAACTCTGAATCAGAATTCTAGAATAATCAGCTGTGCCCCTCCCCCTGTTTATTTTCTTCCAAGTTTGCAAGTACTGATCACGGAAGCTGGTTACTTAAGCTGTACCTGCGCCAGAGTTAGGACTCATTCCTCAGGGTTTCTACCAAGGTCTGTAAAGCCAAACAACAAAGCTTTAATTGCAACCATATGTCACTCGGTTTAAATTTTATTTTATTTTAAATATATATGTCTAAAATTTAGAATATATATGCACATCAGAATTACTAAATTGCTAGTTGATACTCTGAGCTATACAGGTTATATGCGCTATGTTTTAAAATAGTAATAAGAACAATACAAGAAAAAAGCTTACAATTTAAAATATATATATATATACATGTTGTTTGGCTTTACAGACCT